>NW_015113750.1:100257-144500 GCF_001443285.1 Poecilia latipinna
TATATATATATGTATATATTATTTTTCCTTCTCAGAATTGCTCGGCTCCATTAACGTTGATCCTATCTGCTGATGCTATCAGAGCAAATTTTACACAGTGCTTACAAGCTTCACATAGGTAACCAATAACCTCAAGCTCTTTTAGCTGCATTTGCAGCATTATTTACAGGAGATTAAGAATCATTGTCAGACTTAAGTGAAACATACCTCCCCCTGCCTCTCCCACTTATTTCTTTGCATTTCCTAATTTTATTTTATTTTATTTATTTATTTATTTTTTTGCTTGGATTAGCAGCAATAAAAGTTGAGGTCTTTAATGTCATCCAAGTCCCCAAAGTATAATGAAAAGAAGAAATAACACTTCTGGGCAAGGCATTGTAATCTGTCCCAAAAGAGCTACACCAAGAGAAACACACTGCAGCCTGAAGCATTAAGTATCTATTGCTCATCGGCAGAAGAGGATTATGAAGTAATCCCCTCAGGGATCCTCATAATTAGGCTATAACATTAAATGTTTACATAAGAATAATAAAATTAAGGGCAAGTTACATGGGGTGAAGGATCTGCACGGGGTAAAGGCCGTAATGGCAAACTGTTGGGGCTTTTTTTTTATTAAGTGAAAAATAAAACATGCCTCAAACAAACTCAGAAAATGTCTAATACCAATGAGGTGGACATTTGGGAGGAGTGTTTAGAGGAAGAGTTTAATCTTAGCTACCATTTACGGAAGATAATGCCGTGTTTGACTAATGTTTGTGTAAAAAGAAGGTAGGCTACTCGCACAGATTTTAGACGGTTTGCTGAAACACACTTTCCAAATAACAAAAAAATAAATAAAAATAAAAAATGTTGCACTTTTCTGGCATTCAGATTTGATCTTTTAAGAAATGTGGATTTACTTTACTCTTTTATAAACATGTCACCACTCGAGTGATCTTTATTTCGAATGGGGTCTTAAACCAGATACAAAAAAAGGCAAAATTAAAGCAAAACAAAACGGTTGTGGCAGCTAAGCCACACTTGGTGGTGTACTAACAAGCTTCCGGTATGCTAGCAGAAGACTCATAACAACAGACTACTCCTTAACGTGAGAAATGGTCTGGCCGGATACTCGCTTTCTCTCTCTCTCTCACACACACAGACACACACGTATGTTTTACTCAGTTCTGGATAAATATGTGCAAACAAAAGAAATTCATTTAATGCCAGCTTGAGCACAGGCAGCGTTTTCAATGTTTGTGGGGGAGAAAAGCTAATCATAGGTTGAGTAACCACAACTGCCTGAGCTCATGAGTGCAAGCGCCGCCCCTTTGGCAGCAGCAGCAGCAGCAGCAGGCACTGACCCAGCGCCTGGCAGGAGGAGGACTGTTGTTGACAAGAATCTAGTCCCAGATCTCTCATTAAGACTGTTCATGCCTGGGATTATATATGCAGGACAAACTCAGATCGTTCATCTGAAAAGCATAATCTCACTGTTGCGGCACACACAGAAGCCCCCCCTATTGACAAAAACAAGAACTTAACACGCACTTAGCATAGAAAAGAAATCCCAGCTAATAATCTTAGCTTAGTACGCACGTTATAAACATATTACAATTACCGAACTCAACAATGCTGCGTTTGCAAGGCCACATGTAGCTTTCCCCGGAGAAAAGCTACTCGTCATGTACTAGTCTCTGCTATGTGCTTTAGATTGGCCGATGAAGGGTTCATCTGACAGACATGAAGCGTTTGGCTGCCTGCTGGCCCTGGGTCAGAGAGGAGGGGTTAGTCTCATCTGTGAGATCTTAAAGGGATTTCGCTGCTCAGAAGCGCCCTGCTTCGGTTTACATTCACACATCAAAATATTAGCACCACAGGGCTGTGAAACATATTTTTAATGATCAACGTTTACTCCTTACTTCCCAGCAAACAATGTAAACCTGGAATGCACATAAGTATAACATTTGTTTGTGAATTGCATTTGCGAAATATGCACATCTACAATTCAAAGTTCTACAAAAGAGAAACTAATTAAATTAGAAATATCCAGCGACAGTCTACTAGCAGAGGAATGTAAAACTACAAAGAACTATTTATCTTAATCTTAGGAAAATGAGATTCTTTGCTCTTATTTTCCAAACAAAAGCAATACTTTTGTTTGCTTACTTTAGTAAGCAAACAAAAGTATATGAGCACATAGTTTTCATATGAATGGAGTAGTCTTTGTGCCTTCATTCTGTTGTGGAACTTCTATGCAGATACTGCATGTACAACAACTTTAATATAATTATGAATAAGGAAGCATCTAAATAATTTCAGTGACTTTAAAACTAAAAGCAAACTTTCATGATTACCTGGCTTAAAGTCAAAGCATGTGTATGCCTAACTTACAGAACTGTTGAAGGAAACAAACAGCAAGTAGAAAATTGCACAAGTTACATAAGTGACTGACTGTGTAACACAAACATTCATAGCTAATTTAGGTTAGATTAAGAATAAACTGAGAAGGATCGTAGTTCTGAAGATTAGAGGCTTGTTTTACTGGAGGATACCTTACATTACAGCTGGTTCAACTATAAAACCATAAAAAAATAAGTAAAAATAAAAATCAAGCTCTGACAAAATGAAGCTTTCAGCTTTAACCATGTCTTCACAACATGTCGCCATGAACTGGAGCTCTAATATACATAAATAAATAATAGCTATTGAAAAGAATTTGTTACATATAAATAACTTCTTATTATTTAAGTAAGCATAAAATGAGTTTAGCAGTATATTGTAACTTCATAATTAAATATAAGTCATTTTTCAATCGTGTCCGCCATTACAGCGGTAATAACATTAGGTTCAGGCTGATGTTTAGATAAGCATAAACAACCCTCTTTTCAGACCCACTTCATGACTTTCTCCTCTGAAAAAGTCCAAACAGAAACAGACGACTGTTGGTTTATTATCATTTAGATACTGATTCATGTTTGCTAAGCTTGATCCTTGCAAGAAAAAAAAAAGAAAAAAAAAAGGTATAAAGCATGAAAGACCCAATGAGGTGTAAAGCATATGTCAAGTCAGCAAAATGGTCCGGTGGTAAACTTAAACTTCAAACGCTGCACATGAAGGTGCATCTCAGTAAACTAGAATATTCTAATCAGGCTCAATTGTGGGACTAAAATACTCTTTTAAGACATTTCAAGCAAGTATTTAACACACTTTTCATTAAACCAAATTATTGTATTAAATGTGTTTGTTGTTCATCAGATAAAATCTTAACCTAATAAACCAAATGTAGTTTCATTTGCTTTAAAACTGACTTTACCATCATGACGGCTTGAAAACATCAGTCTGATCTATGCAAATATTGCATTTCACTTAGTGACTTACAGAAAGAAATAATAATTTCAGTAATATTTTAATTTATTGCGATGCACCTGGACATATAAGAAAACACGATGGTTTGATGACAGTCTTCTGTGATGATGTTTCACTGTGGACAACAATGAACATGCATAGTTAAAACAATGCAATCAATGAATGCAAAGTGATTTAAAAAAAAAAAGTAGAAAAAAAAGAGGTGCAGTAATGTCTGGGGTATTTGAAATGCTGATGTACCGCCAACGTTGTCCATCTCCTTCTCATGGAGCAGGCTGACGTTATCGTCTTCTCCATCCAGGACCAGTTCTGTCTCTGGGTTCTGACAGGCCAAAGTTGGGCTCCGAAAAACTATCTTGGACTTCACAACCTTTTCTTCCTTTAAGGCTGTAAAAAAACAAAAAAACAAACAAAACAAAAAAACAAATGAGACATCTCAAAATGTAATCTGCCATCTCTGAAATACTAATACGGTTGGGTTAGAAGACTGGACTTATATACATTATATTTTTATGAATATGAAAGAGCAACTAATGTATAATCACCTGAATCTTTTCATGTTCTAGGTAGATAGAATAAGTAAAAGTTGTGTCTGCTATTTATGTGGGAAAACAGACTAGTACCAACCAATCATCGTTTAGCTGATTTTACTTGTCAACATAAGAGCTAAGTAGAGGCAGATGTGGAAAATCTCTATCTAAATATATTTTCCAAACATTTTCTTTGCTTTCTGAAACTGAACTCCCAAACAGTGAGAGGATACAGAACCAGATCATCTATATACTATTTAGATTTGGGCACTGCTATCAATTTGAACTAACCAATTAAGTTACTGCAAAACAAAAGTCAAAAACAAAATGGAAACACTCGTTTTAAACATCACGGATTCAAATACAATCATTTGTAAAACAAAGCAAACAAACAAACAAACAAAAACAAAAAACTTAGTAAAACTTGCTATCCTTAAACTTTTATATCTGCAGCTGAGAATTAAATTGCGTTTTATAGCCAAGCATCACTGCATACACCCAATTCAACTATATATTTTTGTTGGAATGATGTTATTTGTATAAAAGAAATGTCTCTCAATATCAGTACCCTAGAAGATGTTCCACCAGACTACCACCATTTATGTCAGTTGCAAAGTATATGTATTCTGAAATTAGGAGAAAAAAAATGAAAAGACAATATAACAATATAGTAGACTCTATTTAGTCTTATCACACAAAATAGAGAAAACTAAAGCAACTAAACACAATGACCCTGATTTTATTTACACACCAATCTATCTGCATATGAAAAGACTGCACAGGCTCTTCGTGGGATTCTGCACCGAATATATTTTGAGTGGTTTAACTTGAGAAGTGTGCCAGCTTTTATTTTTAGGTCAACAATAAAAGACAATCTTTATCTTAAAAGACCAAAAGCTGAGTCGGGGGGATACATATCACGCTCGGTGTAGATTAGAGATAATATTAGCTGCTTTTGGAGACTTGACAAGAGTGGGACTGAGCAGACAGCTCAATTAGGAGCCTGTTTATAGCAGGACGTCATCATATGGCGATGGTATAAAGTGGAAATCGAAAAGGATGTGTTCTTACGCAGTGCAAAAACAAAAGCCTCACAGTGCATTGATCATCTTAAATGTGGCCAGCTTGAACATGTGCCTGTCATACGGCGGCTCGAAACACTTCTGTGATGCCCCCACCGTCCAGTGTTGGAAATAACCAGTGGAGAAACTTGTGTGCAAGGGGAAGAACTCATATCAAGGTAAGGGAGGTGGCTGACATATGTCTGACATGTTTCCTTTCACCACAGTTCTTAATTCGCCTTTCCCTCCCTTAAGGAACATGTACCTTGTCTTGAAGAGGTCACATTTGACTGTTGTCAACACTGCTACTGGGGGGGGGGAGGTTAAAAAAAGCCTTGCTTCCTGCTCTGTCTCATATCTGGTGTTCTTTCATCAGACGAGGGGAAGAAGTTGGAGTGTTTCGGAAATGAATTCTGTGCAATGTTACATGGAAAAAGCCTGCCAGTGGTCAGAAATCAAAGCAGGAAGAGTGAAACCTAAAACTGGATTTCTGTAAACCATCATTATGCCTCAAGTAAATGAAGGAGAACTCAACAGACGCACGGAGGCTCTGACTGGTAGTTCTGGAAGGGCTTTAGACGACCAAATAAACCGTGGTGATTTCAGCATGTAAAATCAACATTAGGTGAGGCATGTGTTTGTGTGTCAACATTACCCTCCAACTACCGGAACGGACTTCCGTTCATAGAGAAAGCGTGATTACAAATAAAACAACAAATAAAGTGTCAAGAGTAAAACCTATGAACAGGTTTAGAAAAACTATTGTGCTAAAAGTGTTTTTGGTAAGTGTTATCACTTACACAGCAGAAAGTGATAAACAGTGGAGGATTTAAGGCTTTGCAGAAAACTAATACAAGACGTATTATAATAATAGTGCCAAGACATCTGTCAAACAGGACAAAAAAACAAAAAAAAACAAAGCAAAAGTTGGTCGCTGGCTTTCTCGTGTGACAGCAGTTTTATTTCTTGTTTGCTTTCGAGCTCTTCAGTAACAGTGCCAAGAGAAGTCACCTATAAGCCAGTCTCATGGGTCCTCTTGTTCAATCACTGAGCTGAAACTGCCTCAGAGTGCACTAATTACACTCCGTAAAGTGCACTGCAGAGCTTTCATGCCCTCATTGAAGGCTGATGAAGATCTGCCGGCTGTCACCAAAGGAGGCGGTCTTGTAGCACTCATAGCTGGGGTTCAGCAAGGTCCTTACAGTTCCTTACAGGGTACCTGGGGAGTCTCTGCTCTCAAAAAAGTTTGAGACAGTAGAAACTTTTGTTTTTTTTTCTTTTAGAAATCTTTGATAAGTTCAATCCCAGTTAAATCCTTGAATAAGTAAGAGAAAGTAACCAGACAAATTGATGACGAGCTACAACCAAGTAGTTCAAGACAAAAGAGCCCAGAAAGGCTGAAGATGGGAGAAATAAAATGCTGAGGAAGATTGTTAGTCATTTAAGCATCTGTGAAAAATACTTCAAGACAATATGTTGTTCAGGCAAATCGTTGAAGAGAAAAATAAACTATGTTTTTGTCATTAAATCTGCATGTCTTCATTATGGGCTTTCAGCTATAAAACTGGACTGACTGCAGTTCAGATCCACCATCATTTCAAATGATAATTTACAAGTTACAACAAACAAAAAAAAAGAAAAATTAAAATAAACCAAATTTAATTTTATATTAACAGAAACAAGCAAAAGATGAATTGGTCTCTCGAGAATCAACACAAAATTAAAATAACAAATAAATAAATAAATAAATAAATAAATAAATAAATAAATAAATAAATAAATAAATAAATAAATAAAATTACACTGACCCACAGGTCAATTAATCTTTTAAAGAAACTCCACAAAATAAAATGGCATCAAGATTTGCTCCTGTCAACGTAGATAATTTGCCTCTTATCTTCACAACCATTTAGAACATTGTCTCAAAGTTTCAGCAATATCTTAAAGGTATAAAATATACAGAGCACATATGCATCAGTGGGAAAGAGATACTTGGCATTGTTTCCAAAAAAAGCAGCATACCAGCTGGAGAATAGATATAAATGTGAAGCACATAAAAAGCCTGGCCAACAGGTTCGGTTCAGAACTTAAGCAATTGTGGCCAAAGGTGCGTTTACAAGCTGCTTCTATATGAACATTACATAACACATAAGCTCTGTTAAAAATACTAAGTGCTATACCACAGAAATAAATTGACATCAGTTTGTTAAATTCATTATATGTTGAAGTTTCTCCTGTTTAATAAACACAGAAAGACCCCCCGTCCCTCCCCCTCCAAAGATTTTTGAGTTTGCGAATGCTCCAGGCCAAAAGCTGAGTTTTGAAAAATAACAACTCTCTACACATATTTTTAAATGTATATAAAGTGAGGTTCATAGAATGGCTTAGCTACTTTTTTTCCAGACTCTGTTTCTGATCCAGCACTACACTCTGGACTCCCCCCTCCGCTGTCTCCACATTCCACAAGGAGAGAAAAAGTCCTTTTCATGGGATCACGAAGGCGATGCAGTTCTTCCCTCTGTCTCTTAACCTTTATTTAATCTGCACTGAGGAAAAATAAATGAGGGGGAAAATGACAGTTTCATACTTCCTGTGACACAAGACATTCGTAAATTTTTCGAGGCTGTAAAAGTAAGCAAGGCAACTTTTGATGTAGAGTGGTTTACACAGTACAGACTCTTCCTCTAGGAGTGATCTTTATCCAATATTGTGGTTAAGTGCTTTGCGTGTCAACTTCGTTGTCACGCAACAGTCTCCATTTCTGCAAAAAAAAACAAAAAAAAAAAAACTGCAAAGGCAAAAAGTGATAATCCTGCATCTTTACTTAAATATGTGCTGTTCATAGCGAAGTATTAAGCATGTTAATGTCTTTCTCAGCGAATACATTTCCAATAGGGCTGCTGACACAAAATTAACCCCATATGTTATATGTTAGCAACAACCCCAATAATTCACACATACAGAGGAATCAAAACAAGCTAGCCCATAAAATTGTGTAATAAAGTGGAAGAGCACAGGGAATAAGCACTGAAAAGACTGTAATTTGTGAAATACTTAGTAGAAAAGCCTCTATTTCCAATGAAAGGTTCAAGTTGTCTACTCCTGTAAGGGGAAATGAGTTTCATGAACTGCTCAAGAGTCATGTCGAGCCACTGCTCCACGCAAACGGTCGTCAAATTCTAATGCTTCAGGGAGCCTCTTCTATGTACTTTAGATTCTTGCCAAGAACATTTCAGTAAATTTCTCTTCTCTATTAATGTTTTATTCAGTTATATGAAGTCTGCCAGTCCGATATGCTGAAAAATGTTCCTGCCCCCAAAAATTCACCGTTGGTGGTGATGTTTTTCGGTGATGTGCAGTGACACTTCTGTGAAATTACATCTACAGGGTGAAGGATTTCAGTCTCATCTCACCAGACCAGTTGGATTTATTTGCTCTTTTTTATTTCAAATGTTCTGCAACAAACATTAAATGAGCGTTAATCGTTTTTGTTTTTTCAACAATGAAATCTTGTGGGATGAATGTACACAAAGGCCTTGTGGTTGAGTGTATTACTTTTTGTTCTCATAAAAATTCTAAGTCTCTTCTAGAGCTCTCTGTAAGTAATGTTTGGCTCTACTACTACTTTTCAAGTTCCTGTTGTGTCATAAATCATGCAATTCTGAAAATATGTGCTTCACACTTCCGGATTATTGGTGCCGGCTGGAACATTCAGTAGTTTAGAAATGAATCTGCTGCTAATTCCATCAACATGGTTTGAAAGAAAAAATAAAAATTGAGCCAAAAACCTTAAGAGCATTTGTAAAATGTTTCTTGTCAAATACACTGGAAATAATTTTAAAAAAAATTTTCATAGGCTATTAATTAGGGATACATAAGCAGATCAGCGTTTTTGGCTTTCTATACCTTTTAGGAGGTAGGTTTCATTTTTTTCTCTCAGTCTTGAGTCATTCCACACAATTTATTTTATGGATTAAATAATTTTAATTGATTTTTATGAGTGGATTTCTTCATCAAACCCTCAATAAATAGATTCAGAAAATGCTGGCATGCTCATTACTTTTGTTTCTCACCGCATTTACTTAAAACCCACATTTAAATATCTGGATATGTATGTCGGAAAATACTGCGATGTCATTTGCCACAGTATAATGCCTTTAATTATGATGTTGGTAAAGGTTAATATCACATCATGAGGCTATGCCTGCTGAAGTAAAAGGCTATAAAGATCTCCGCCTGGTGCAATCAGCTTCAAGAGACGCCGCTCACCTGAAATGAGACAGCAAGGACACCAGGAGGTAAAACACCCCGTTAAACATTTGGATCAATATTAACGTGACTTCCATTTCATGCTTGCCCAATTCCAATCACCTAACAATATAGTCTGATTCTGGGCAGAGGCTGGCTGGACCAAGGCAGGTTATTACAGGCAAAGGCCAGAGACCGAATGTGCTAGCTAAGCTGTCAGCACTACTAATAGACAATGAGGCAGAGTTTAAGGTAGAGTTCAACCATCAGAGTCTACATCCTTTAAAGCACAGACATACAATGGACAAAGAAACCCAAAAGAAAACATTCCAACTCTTACGAAACAAAACTAGTTTTCCCATTGCCATTAAAGTTGCTTGAAAGATATCAGCAAAGTATCACCCATAGGAAAAACATTCTGTATTACTTTGATGATTCTAAGGTCGTCTCATACACACAAATCCAACACGTGGTATAAAAAACAAACAAACAAAAAAACAATACCACTTCAGTTTAAAAAATACTAATTCCATTTTTAAAGTCAAAATATATGCCTCAGCTGATTAAGCGAGTTCACAAGAATGAATTAATCCAGCTTCTAAATTATTGGGAAACACAAACACTTTATTTCTTTCAGAAAACAAAGTAGTAATAAAAAAATCTTGCACTTGTCTTTTCAAACACCTCCTTCCACTGCAGCTGCATAGAGCTTAATTTACAACTGTAATGTTTACTTTGCTGGCTAAGACACTGGGATAAACAGAGGCTTCTGTCAAATACCAGACTATTACAATCTTTAGTCTGTTGGGTCTGTTCTTTGGTTTCTTTGAAAGCTGCTATGTCCCCCAGTTCTCCCCACTTCCCCCCCCTAATTTTAACTTGATTAAATATTTTCCAGATCTGAATAACTAGAGAAAGAAAATAAAGGCTAAAACATATTTGTATTTCCATACTATATATTCACAGTCCAGTTCATTCTCAGTCAAAAATATTTCAGGTTTTTGAACAGCTTTACCTTTAGGATTATATGCAGTAGATTCATTTTGACCTTTTGTATTTATAATGTAAAAGTTACGGCAAAATGGTCTCTAAACTCTGTTAATTTGAAACTAAAATAGCATAAACTTTGGAAAACAAGAATTTTGAAGTGTTTAATATAAGACTGAACTTAAAGATTATTAATCAATATGTTAAGATATGTAAACTGAAAAAAAGATACTGGTCCAATACATGTCCTTGAGAAACAATGAGTAAACATTTTGTCTGTTCTCTTTTTCTTACAGATATTCTCTCTCATCAGCTTTGCACATTTGAAATTTTATTACCTCTGGGCCTCCATCTGGTTATCCTGGACATATCATATCACAGTTAAAAATGAGGATGCCATATTTGTTGAATAATAAACACTTGAGATTTCACAGCAGGATGATCTGCTAGGACAGCTATTGTCAATATCATGGCAGTAAAAAACAAAAATTGTAACTGCAAATTGTCCCGGCTCCCCGAAAATCTGCTTAAGCTCTCACAAAGATGGAAAAAAAACAAAAAAAAAACAACATTTTTATTTTAACTCCTAATAAAAGCCTTTGCTACACAGCCCCATCAAAGTCAGTTAAAATAAGCTTGAAAAAGCAACTCAGCTTTGATAGTGAGCATCAGAGTGCAGGCAATCTCTTTCAGCTGACAAGTTTACACATTATTCCGCTCATTAAAACTAGAGGATGCTAGCAGGATCTCAACAAGTCTTTAGTCAGTTACTTTGATAGAAGCAGAAAAATATAAGTAATGGAATTAAAAGAATTAACATTGGAGATCTATGCCACATATGAAGAAGTTCAGCGGGCAACTGAACTTCACAAGGTTACAAAATAAACAGGCAACACATACCTAATACTTTTAATGGTTGCATTACAATGAACTGAAGAGAAAACGTGGTGACGTGGACGGACTCAGAACCATTTTGACTATAAATGATCACAGACACATTCTGATGCAAAGCAATTGAGAACATATTCATTTCGTGGACAGAAATTCACAAACTCAAATTTATCTCTAAAAAATGTGTTTGTGTATTTACAGGCTTATTATCTTGATGCATTACATTTTACACCTCACATCTCTGCTGAATGACTAAATTTGGAAATTCCTTTTATTTTTCCCAGTGCAAATCCAAACGGCTAAGAATAGCTTCCTACGACTATTCTTTAAGGTTTCTCTACAATGGCAGAGAAACCTGGTAACTCAGAAAATCCAAAAAACATTACAAAAATGAACAACAAATCAACATCAGGAGCAGAAGATGTAAGGACTGCATGTATGTTATGACCACCTGCTTCTTCAACAGCTGCCAGGTGTTCATCTAGAGCATTGGAGAAAAAGTCTAAGGTAACCATAAGACACACAGACTGAAGCAACTGTTGTCTTAAGTAGCTCAACATAGAAATAAAGAGAGGACACTATTAAGATCCAAAATCCCACAAGGGGAATAATTAAAGGTAACTGTAGCCACTGCGGTTGGTGCTTCTAATAATTTTGCGATCAACCCATTAAACTTAAACCCATTAAACATTCACCCTGCTGTTCAGTTACAGGCAGAAGGACTGGAGAATTTCATTTTGACAAGGCAGCTTTATTGTGAAAGCCTGGGGTGTAAAGTTTTACACAGACGTGACTCGAGGCGGTAGGCAAAACTAAACAATGAAAAGTTACAGTCAAGGAGAAAATGGTAACAGAAGACAGATTTTTTTGTGTCATATTTGTTAGTTATACTTTGCAACCACTACAACTAGGAATGTTAAACTCCATGACCAAAAAAATGTACGCAGTTTGTTTTATATTTTCCACAAATAAAAGAAGCACCTACCATACTCTTGTGAGGACTTGCATGCTACATTCAAGTGGGTGGAGCCAAATGGGTTTCGGACAAACCTCCTCCTCCGCCGTAGGTCGTCTTCCCAGTAGTCGAGACGCCAGAAGTCATGCAGCTGACTACGAAAGAGACAAAAAGATGGGCAGATTAGACAGAGAGCACACTCCTCAATGATGGCCTGATTACAGCAGCCACATTTAAAAAAAACATCTGGGGGAGAAAAATCAAACCAGATATGGTGGGCTTTATTAGGGTGAATGCTGCCAAGCTCTCTAGAGGCCTAAGTAATGCTACCTCTGCAAAAGCCAATAGCATAACAGCGGGGAGCACCAGCAAACCCGACATACATAAATCTTAGGCACCCCCATTTACAAATACGGCTTCAAATTACAAGTATAAATGGCACAGCTTGCCTTCTTTTTTTACAATGTTTTTTAACAAGTCTTGTAAATCAAAGGTAGGAACCTCAATGCAGACAGCGTGGAGTTTAATGATCAGGGTCTTGGGGCGGTTGAAGCATGAGCCTATAAAACAAACCCTCCCCCCACTGCATATGTAGAGCCATGATTAAAATAATGTGCTGAAATATTCATTGAAATGATTCCCAGGGCCCTGGAGCAACCCAATTGAAAACTGCATTTTTTATTCATTATTAATAACAGCGAATTAAAGCCATAAAGAAGAAAAAAAAAAAGAAAACAGTTCCAGCATGTGGTAGCCATCTTTGTAAATGATTATTCCAACATAAGTGAGGACCTATGGATAATTTTATGGCTTGCAGCTAATGCAAACCATTAAGCAAGGGGACAAGCATTAGGGTTTTAAGTACACAGCTTTCCAAATGTGTACTAGCTGATGCCATTTTTAAGCCTGTGCACTTCACAGAAAATACAGCTGCAGTTTTCATCTCTCTTTTTGCTTATATGTGAAGAGATTGGGCACTATCTTGATTCATTTGGTCAATCGCATTAAAAACTGCACATTCCAACACTGTAGCAGTTGGAATAAAACGGACAATATATTTGTTTTACTCATCAAAATAAAGCACATCTTGTTGGAGCTAACGATTAGGAAACCCGAAGCTCAAAAACACCCTCTAATCAGGTAAAATATGTTTTTAAATTCAGGAGGTGATTTGTCAGTGTGCGTCAGTTGCTGTAAGGCCTTGGCAGGCAGCCTTGTATTTTGTTCGATTTTCGCCCCCTTTCTCAGCCACACAGTTCTGGATCAGTCTAAACAGATTAAAGTGTTAGAGGGGATCACATCACAAAATAGACCCTCCTTGTTCCATGAATATAATATTCACCAGTGTAAGAAATCAAAAGACTCAGGAGAATTAGCCGAGTCCTGACAGCAACAAGGGCTCAGTTTCAGTTAAATATCAATCAAAAGCGGGTATGAGCGGTGAGTGTGTCCAAGCAACTGCGGATGTTGCATTCACAAAGTATCATGAGCCGGTATATGCAAAGTAACACTGAATGCCTTGAGCTTGTCCCCTGCCAATCTCCCTCAAAGCTTAACTGAGAAGAAGACAGATGTCAGTGGGTGGAAAGGAGACACCCACGTAAATGATATTGTAAATGCAAGATTACACAGTGTAAAAAATGTAAATCCACGGTAGGCAACTGGGTGATTATTGTGGAAGTAGAGAGAGCAGATGCCAGTGGGGGATAAATCCCTTCTTTGAAGATTTCCTTATTACAGTATTAACCATTATAAAATGCTTTCAAGTAGTTTGCTTGAGGTTGCTCATTACAGTTTAAGTCAGAGTGCCGAAACACAGGAGTACAACAAAAAAAACATGCAAACGTTTCAATAAAAAACAGGACTTAAATATATTCTATAGCTTCAAGTAGACTTTTTGAAACAACGAGTAAGACCAGTGACATTCTAAATCCATGGCTTTCAAGCTGTTTCAATTGGTAATATATGTTAAATGAACTGTATGATCAATGGTCTGGACTGAATTTGTTTTGTAGTTATGCTGACCACATGAAGGTGTTTTACAATGAAAGTCCAATTTATATATCTGAACAAAACATTCACACATTCAGACAGGAACACAGGGCGGCTTTGCAATTCCTAGACCACTGCTTCACCATCACAGCCTCTCAGCACTTGTGTCACTTGGGTGGCCTATTCAGAAGAAGTAATTCATG
The DNA here is from genome assembly GCF_001443285.1 of Poecilia latipinna. Classification (NCBI taxonomy): domain Eukaryota; kingdom Metazoa; phylum Chordata; class Actinopteri; order Cyprinodontiformes; family Poeciliidae; genus Poecilia; species Poecilia latipinna. The sequence continues at coordinate 114,473 of NW_015113750.1, forward strand.
TTGCTGATAGGTAAAACACAAGTCAGTTCATCTAAATGAATGTCTACTGGAGAAAAGTGGATTGCTTCCTCTGTGTCGAGGACTACAAATATCATAGGGATGATAGGATAAAGCTGGGAAAACTGTGCTTTGTTTGCAACAGTGGAGGTAATCTGGTCTGTTTTGTGGAGCAAAATTTTTGCCAAAACACAGCCATCTAATTTCTGACTTGTACTTATACAGTGGACCCCAGCCTATTTGTTGTTCAATATTTGCTGATTTTTTTTGTTTAGGAAAATCTGCCTTTCACTGATTATTCTGTAGAGCATATCTGAAATAGTCAAAAGAAAATCCAACTCAGGAAGCTGAGACATGTAGGCCAAATGCAACTTGACAGGCTATTGGCTTGCATTTGGTGATCGGCTGTACTCCCACCAGCAGCATAAGGAACACTGTGGATGTTTGCTTCTATGGTAGTGCTAAGACAATTTCCACTGTGTGCATTTGGTGTCTGAACTATTAAAATATGCAGTTATAGAATTTTTTAGATATGGTCTCAAATGTTTGCGGATTTCAGATGTTCGTGGGTGGCTGTAGTATCCCATGAATACTGGTGCTCCGCTGTAATCGTGAGATATGGATGGCCAGTAGAACAAGATACTGGAAAAATGTGACAGAAATCTTCTCTGTAGGCCAGAAGCTTGGTGGAGAACTGAAGCTCCAAGTTAGAGCTTTGGGTAAATAAGCAGTGCATTGTATGAGCATGTGCTAAGGCACCCCCGAATGGCTGCCATGGGAGATTCAAGCAATTCTCAAACATGCATAATTGAGTCAAAGCAACACTCTGGGTATGTGCTTGATAAGGATATTACATTACATGATGCTCCAAAAAGTTGATTTTCCATAATATCTCCCTCAACCTTTTGAGTAAAAATTAAAAAAAGCAGAATTAAGCTACACCCTTTAACCAACCATGCAGAGTCAGTGGATTAGAACATAATGACATATTTTGAAGACTGCTTTCTACTTGGTTAGACTAATGGCAATGTAAACCTGGGTGATCATATGCCCCTAGTAGCAGTATTTAAATTCTGCTAACTGTTTTTACTCTGGCAGCAGACCACCAATGCTAAGATCCACACAATACAATAAAGATTAATGTACAATTTAGGTAATAAAGAGTCTGTTAAATATAAAACTCCAGTTCATAATTATTAATGCAAAGATAATAGTCTGTTTTCTTTCTGTAGCAAATTGTCCACCCAATGAAATCCTTTCATCAGAGTTGGTTTGACATCCTTATTTCACACATCGAATGTGTCTGGCCTCATGACAACCATAAAGAATGGCTTTGAGCCGACCCGCTAGAAACTGGCAAAATTTATTAGCCCCATCACCCATCAATCAGCCAAATGGATTTCAAACCGCATTTTAAAAGCTAATTTTCCAACACTGATAACCTACAGGAAAAAGAGCACCATTATTTATGAAGGTTTTCAGACTTGCTAAGTGTAGCAGGATAAATGTGTAAGGGAACTATTGTCTTTTATCTATCCCCTTTTAAATGGATATTTAAAGCACATTTTTCCTCCAGCAGGCCTTGCTGTGGTGTGTGAAGTGCCAGATCTAACAGTCATCCAGCAGGGTTTTATTTACAATAGAAAAAAATAAACACATACTTTTAATACTGTGATAGCAGTATGGTCAAAAGGACTAATACACTTTATTGCCAACTGTATAATATTGGTTGAAACCCCCCCTCAGAAAAAAAATAACTCTTAAGGCTCATATTGATTCCACATGAGGTGTTATAGCTTAAGTGCTGCAGAACCTATTTAATTCAATTTAGTTTATTTATGTAGTACCAATTCACAATTTCAATTCAGTCACACATACATTCCAATTGATCCTAACAGTGCATTTTGGGTTGGTGTTTTTTTTCACCACGTCTAGAAGTCTACATGTATTGAGATGCAGCCATTTAATTGTGTGCATTCCTATTTTTATTATTAGCAATTAAACAAGTGTACTTAATGAAGCAAACAGTAAATGGATGTCAGACTAATAAAGGTTATAAGCTGTATTAAGAAAGATTCTGTATTGGGGCAAAAATGTATCCATCTTATGCTATGTTGGCAATTTTGCTAACACTAAAGTTATGCTTTCAAGCCAGTTCAGCTTCTTAATGGTGGAGTCATTCCCAGTTAATGACGTCTTAGCTTTGGGGGATGGGAAAAAAGATATGTCATCTTGTAAAAATTAAAACACTCAACATGTTTCCAAATCACCAACAAAGTTCACTTTTGTTTCTTTTTAAACAAAGAGAACCAAATGACTTCATGACACAAACAGTGAAGGTGCTTATTAGTCATGGTTCCACTGCCAAGAAGCACCAAACAGAAGTGTCTGTATGAAAGACCTTATCCTCTGCATCCATACAGCCCAACTGGGTGCAAATAAGAGTAGCTTTGAAACAACAATTTTAGTAAGCAAGTGTATTTGAAATGGATTGAAATGGGTATATTTAAGAAGATTCAGGCTTAAATAGTTTGAAGAGATTCCATTAAACGGTTATAAACTAAACTGAGTGTACAGATATTGTGTAGATCAGTTAGACTACGAAGATGTACCTGTTGTGTCTTGAGATTCAGACAATGTAAAATGGATTAGCTATAGTGTAATTCATTTAGCTATGAAGGTTTAAAACTATGTTGAAATTCACAAATTTTCTTAAGTGTTTAAGCTATTAAAATGAAGTGACTCGTTGTCAGAAATAATAAGTGAAATCTACAGTAATTGCAGTGGTTAAATGAATCTTAACTTTGTTAATATGCTTTTTAGTAATCCTTTGCTCAGGTGTAACAACAAAGATGAGTGAGTAACTGGATACTAAAATAAATACAAATCAGTAACTTGATCAGTTAGTGTCTAAAAAGGACACAAACACAACATTTCTAGATTAATCGTTGCACCAGTATTTGTTATTTATTTATTGTAAGTGCTTATAGTCAACCGCATGTCTTTTAAGTCACTTAACCATAATGACTCACAAACAGACAGGGTTGGACTAAAGACGGATCATATTTTCATGGTTCAAGATTTCCTTTTTCATCCAATTTATTCTCTGAAGAGATTTATGCGGAGCGGTAAGGGGGAAGGTCAGGCACATACTGATTCAATAAAACACCATTATACTCTTTTTAAAATCCTGCACTGGTGACATGAGTCGGGGTAATTATAATAAATACCAGTAATCAGTGACAATTCTATTCAAAGACGAAGCAACTGGTTTCTGTCGCACGGCCACACTACTTAGAACACATCCGTTTTTAGTGACATTCTGAGGACAAATGGGCTTTTCTTTCATTTTAAGCTGTCCTAACAGTCTCTCATTGTGAGGTAGTGAACTTCAGGGGAATCTGTAGAAGGTACAAGTTCCACTGACTCTTAAAACATTTCTTAAATACGGTTTGACAAATAAATTGGCTAATGCATATACATATTTACTGACAAATTTCTCTCTCGACAGTTTAGAAGAACCACCAGTCTCTGCGAAGTAACTATTCTTAGAACCGATTCCTTGATATAATAAACATGGAAACCAGACAGAAGCGAAAAATAACTGTTTGATAGAACCGTGCATTATTTTATGGATTCTTATACAACATTTCTCTATACTGCTGTGATAAAAAAGGCAACAAAAATGCAATTCATCAAAAGTGGTCACTGGCAACCATATGGTGATGAACTCATATCTTTCAAAGCGACTTATAAAGTAAAATATATATATATAAAATAAAAGAAAAAAAAAAAAAACAATAAATTTCATGTGTCTTTGGGGTTCCAAATCATCAGTGGCTGTATGGTCACCATCATGATTTTATTATCGCAGACGGCTGCAAATGATACATGAGACTTTCATCCCTTTAATTTTGCTATTTCATATATTTACATCTCTCAACACCACTTCAAACAAAAGAACACCAAGATCCAAATGTTTCTGTTTTTGTTTCTTGACTCTTCTTTTGCAGATTAAGAGATAGAGTGAAGAATTTGCTCTAGGGGAAAAAAAAAAAGACAAAAGGAAACACCACAGCCGCAACAAGATTAACTCGAGGTCATCAGGTTTAATGAAGACAGACACGCGAGGTTCGGCGAGGGATGAGGAACCACACTGTAATGTTAGAAAACTCCCCAGGATCACCAGCTTTCCAGCACCAATCTTTTACAGAAGATGTGGCACATTCGAGCAATGCCCAATTTCAACACCCAATGAAATTGATGATTATGTGAATGGGCCCCTTTCCAGATATAATTAGCACAGTGTACAAGGTTAAGTGTGGCCCAAGGGTAAAGAAAATGAATATATTGGGAAGCCAGAACAAAAGGACCATCATGTTTAAGATAAGGTTCAAGTTAACAAAGAGCAAACATTTGTAATTGCAGGGTGTTTTTAAAGACGTTGCATATTTTTTAAGAAGTGATGGGTGAAGTAGTGGCTCAAACAGAAACAGTTGAACATTATATTTAACTTTGCTATACCCATACCAGACTCTGCAAATATAATACATATAAATGTGTAATGCTGCACATTTTGATATCGAGCCAATACTAAGTAAATACAGGGTCTGTATTACCAATACCAATACCGATAGTATACTTTTTATTTAAGATGGATACATCATTAGATTTCTTGCATTTATGTGTTTTGTGGTGTGTTCCTTTGAAACATTTTGCTCAAACCTAGGACATAATTTGGATGAAGTTTAAAGGTGTTTGCAAAATACTTTAAGATACCAACATGATTTCTGTTATTTTCTTTTCCTAGACAAAGCAAAAAAATAAAAAATAAAAAAAAAAAATTAAAAAACCCTCATTTGAAAGCAAATCAAAGCAAATTAATTTTTGATTTAGAGTTGGAAAAACTACATCAAAAATGATTTTGCTTCAATTTGCTTTCAAATGAGCATTCTTTTGCTTTGTTTGTTTAAGAATCAATGCCCACCATGGGCCCAGATCCGGATGTGAGAAAACATTATACATCCCGCTTGCCTAGATGTTGTTACTGCTATCATTTTTATCACCAAGTTAAAGTTTGTTTATCTTGTTAGACTCAACCGGAGACCGTGACCTTTGTTTTCTGCCCCCAAAAGGGACATCAGACCTAAAGCCCTCAGAGGCTTTAAAGCCCTCTAAAGGTCCCCACCCCCCACGCAGTAGGACACTTCAGTTCTATTAGAATTGATAACCCTTTCAGGCAAGACCAAATACTCTGGGCACATAGTGAGTAAAGAGGTTCATTCCATCACAAAGTTATTATCCACGGGCAGATTGTTACCATTCATCACGTGCAAGAGATGAAACTCGCTGTTAGTCAAGGGAAACGGCTGTTTCACTGCCTTGCCACAGATCAATATGTGCTGCCATTTTCCTTTCTCCTTTGCTACAAAAAAGTAATTATACAGAAGAAATGTTGACAATCAATAGACTAGTCAGGTAGGGTTAAGGGCTGCCATGGAGGGTAGCAGAGGCTCCTCTGTCAGCTGTCAGGGATTCTCAGGTGGGACGGAAGAGGTTTGCTTGTTTCGGGTTTGTTTAAAATTTATCTAGTGTGCTGGAAAAGTACTTGAGAATGCCAGAAAATATGTGCTCCATCAAATAAAGTTGCAATTCAATCGACCCTCTTTTATTTTTACAGGGACAGGATTTATAGTAATGCGACTTTAATGTCCTCTGCTGAAAAAGTGGCGGACATTAGCCGTCAGTGTATTCATCAGTCTTGCCTTGACATCTACTTTCACTTCGGATAAGTCTGAACTTTATAATCTGCTGCAAGGGTTCAAAGGTCAACAGCAGAGGGTACCAGGGGGCAGAGGAAATCACTCTCTTGCTGGGAAAAATTCTGACATCCAATTTTCAACTTGATTTATCAGTGTAAAGCTAAAATTGATAGTGTGTCATTACTGAGCAGAGAGCTGTCTTGGAGAGATGTATCAAAGTCTCCTCATTTTGATTTAGCACAGTGGATCAATACAACCCTATACTGTTTCAATTTGAGGAGTATTGATTTTTCTATGCTGGCTCTATACAAGGGAACATTCATCATCAGGCAAGCATATAGTATGATCAAACAGGCCACCGTAGGGTCTGATCTGCCTTTTCTTCAGTCTAATCGCATGACTGTAGCAGCTGTTTTCAAGGCTTGTACAGATTATTACCTCGTAGCTGCCTGTTGTCGTTTATGCTGCAGCACACTTTCCTAATGGTGTTTGGAGCAATAAGAACGGCACAAAATAAAGTGGCGCACAGAGAGGCAACCTGCAAATGTCTGTAGAAAAAGACGAAACAGATTAATCTAATTCTTATCCACCTAATGAGATCAGCTGCAAAGACACACTGGTGGATAAGCAACATAAACAAGTCACAAGTTCCATTCAGTTGCCGTCCTAAGAATAATTTAATTTGTGATATTCTGTGCTAATGATAAATATTCTTTGGCATATCTCCAGACAGGATTTAGCAATAAAAAGGTAAAACAGTTTCTGTGTATGAGGATGAAAACATAACCAAGTAAAGGCTCTACACACACACACACACACACATGCACACGCACGCACACACACACACAGTCAGCCATTCACAGAGCCTGGGGGCTTTATATTTTACAAGGGCAGCATAAATGGGAAAGTTAATGTAGCAGTGAATAAGAATAAGCTGCTGAACTGCAACACTGCCTTGAGCTTGTGAGCATATTGCATCATTTTTCTTCACCAGCAGGTTACCATTAAATTTGAATTTGTTGGAAGTTTTGTTGTATCATTTACAATGCACCCACACTCAATAACCTTTTGTTTCAATGCAAATGCTGTGCCTCCGGGTGGGGCTCCATAAATATTTGAACAAGAGCCCCAAATTCAACCCAGCACATTTTTATGGGTTGCTAAGGTTTAGTCAGATTTAGAAAAAAATAATAATTTGCACTTAGACACTGCAAAAATTTTACACTCAAATTATTAGCATAACAATAAATGTAATTTTGCCTACATTATTCCTTTGGCACAATTTTTAAATAATTTGTAATATTTGAACGCTCTCCTAAATACTCAAAAGCTAGCAGAAAAAAATGGCATAAACAAAGCCAGTATATAGCATTACCTACGACATCCAAGACAAAATGACACTGTAAAGCTTCCTGGATTTGACAAACTTGATTTAGGATAGAAAAAATAATACAGGGTGTCTGCAATGCATCTTCAAACTGAATAATAAAATCAAAATTACTGTTTCAGCAAAGTGTTAAAGTGCCATTCCTTTCATTTTTGCTACTGTTGTTCTGGTGCTAGCACAAAGAACAGAAACACATAAGCATGTATGTATATCTGAAAATCTCAATCACACAACTGTGAGCTGAGCTTCAACGTTAACCAGATAAAATATCTCAGCTATTGCCTGGAAACTTGTCAGAAAATGAAACAAAAAGTCAGCTTGTAATCAACACTGGACAGATTTTAGCTTTATCTGTGTGACTGAACGGTCAGAACAGAGAAATCTGTCAGTGAACACAGGAAACAGATTACACTGACAACAACATTCAACGGTGTAGAATTATTATTTAAAAGAGTGAGACAGTGATAATAGAAGATGCTAAAAAGTGTCTAAAATAAGATCATTTCATTTTTGCTCTTTGAATTTCTCTGACACACACAGTGTGACGTTGTGTTGCTGATGTGAAAATTAATAACCGCTTACAATGTTCACCAGTTTTTCAGTGCTGTTCATCTGTTATATTTTAAAGTTTTTTGCAGATAAACTAGAATCAGCCAAATAGCCAAAATCTTCTGATCAGTGCAACCCTAATATATCTGACCATTTCAACAGGATTAATTATACAGTCTTTGGCTAAGTGGATAAGATCAAGCTTAAAGTTTCGATTATAACTGGGTTTTTTCACCACTGAATTTGATGTAGGAAAACCAGAGAGGTAAGTTTCAGAGCAGAAGAGCCACTTGTTATTTTATCAGGGTTCGTAAGGGGACGTCCAGCTGCTTCCATCAGGTGATGTGCTTTGTTTTGCAAAATGTCAACGGAAACCTGGACAATGGCACAAAGAGAGAAACCCCACCCCCCCATCCAAATTGCTTCCACCCATGTATGTAGGACAACTAGCCAATCAACTGTCCCCTGGGGATTAGGCCTCTCCACACTGTAATTGCGTTTGCTGACCCAACTGGTAACCCCATCGAATCCTGGGAAAGTTATATTAACCGGTGCTCCCATCAATCGACTGAAGATCACTGTAAGCAGGTAACTTCTGATGCTCCTGAAGATCAGACCTGACATCGCACAGAAATGGCAGATGTTTAAGACTTAACATGACCCGCAGGTAAAAAAACAAAAAGTACCTCTGGCATGGTACACCCCAGGCCCCATGCTTGTTGGTGAGGATGTTGACAATCTTCTGCTTCAGTTGATTGGCTGTGACATGATCTCTATGCTTAGCAGCACTTATCAGGTGGTCACACATCTTCTCCTCTTCTTTCCTGTCTGCAGCATACTGTGCACAGCTGGACTGATGCACATAAAGAACAAAAGAACAGCGTTAACCTTGTTTGCACGGTGTCCTTTCCCCAAAAAGCCATGCCTGACATTGAACTAACACCATTCAAAAAGGTTCCATTTGAATAAAGTCAGAATAATATATTTCTCCTAATAGAGCATTTGTCACGATGAGCAATGTTATGGCTTCATTCACCACACTTGAGTGCATAAAGATATTAGCGGACAGTTGAGAGATGTATTTCTGCTCCCTTGGAGGAGTGTTATAAATCAAAGACAGCACATGGAGGTAGTTCATTCCCAAACTGCAGACAGATGAGGTTCCCTGCTAGGTAGCTGTGGACGCTGCTATTAAAGAAAAAAATGTTAATAGTCCCGCAAAAAATGGTACATCGCCATTTAAATAGCTACATTGATAATATGAAAAGTTAAATGTCTTGCTGTACAGGAATCGTGCAAAATAAAGAAATAAAGCCATTTTCTAAAGCAGGAATGCTATTAAAATTTTACTTAAATAAAAAAAATAAATCTCTAAAATAAACTGGTATATTAGCGTAAAATAATTTTCCTGATTTAGGGGCAGTAGAAGGGTTCCAGGTGGTTGAAAGTAAACTACAACAGCTCTTGTCTTTGCTTCTGAAATAAGATTGTCTTACTTTTCCACCCTGAGGGGACTCTTGCTAATATTCACAATCTAATTTGCTAACAGAAGCTGGGAGTTAATTGAATTTCCTGCTTTAAATTTGAATTCTGTCAGACACTATACTTCAACATATTCCTCATAAAGCAAATAACTCAATCGCTGCCTGTCACCCTGCATTACCACGTGACTCTGTGACAAATATCAAACATTATTTATCACTTTAAAGCATATGACGCTTCTCCTTGACACCAGCTTAATTGTAAAAATGTCTTATCTGTAACCTGAATCTTCAATCATGGAGAGTGGGTAATAAAGTAATGTCAGCCCCAGATGAAAAGTGTAAGCTGTCTGGAGTTGGCAGACAGGACGGATAGGGCCAGGTACACTTCTCCCCCCCCCCCAACCACCACCGCCCCCGTTCCCTTGACACCACATATCTAGTCGTCTCTTCCAGTTTATCTAGCGGGTCAAGGATCCTCAAGAACTGTATATCAAAAAGCTGCTTGTGGCTGGCTGCTTTTCTAAGATAAGAAACATGTCATTGCTCACATGTACACGCTGTTAACAGAGGTGAACGAAGTGTTTGAGTTGAGGTTTGTAGAGATGCAAAAAAAAAATAAAAATACTTACATTCTGATGTCTTGTAAAGTATTCACACTTACATTCACAACTTTCTCAGCTCTTGTCACTTTAGTACTCTAATGCTTTTTGTTGGGACGTTTATGTGATTTTTAAAAATTCTAAGTGGTTCAAATTGTGAAGAGGGAAAAGAGAACAGTGCATGATTTTGATGATTTTATACCAATAAAGTAGAGAAAAAAAAACAAAAACAGAAAAAAACAAAAAAAAAAACATTTTATTCAGTTGTGTTTACTCAGATTCTCTAAAAGTATAATCCAGTCCAGCCAATTGCCTTTGGATATATTTTAAGTTTTATTTCCTGAACAAACCATCCCCAATGTAAAAAAATGACGGTGGCAGTATCATACTGCGGGGATGCTTTTCTTTAGCAGGGCCTGGAAAGCTGGTCAGTTTAATGAGGAGGCTAAATTTAGGACAATCTTGAACAAACATTAGGGGCAGAGGAGGTTCACCTTACAGCAGGACAAGACTAAAGACAAATCCATGAGAAATTTTGGATGTTTATTTGCAAAAAAAAAAAAAAAAAAAACTCTGTGAAAATCACTTTTTTTTTTTTTTTAATTTTATCCCATAAAATTCCAATAAATACGTCAAAATTTGTGGTTGTAACGTGGCAAAGTGTGGAAAAAATTTAAAGGGTATGAACATTTTTACAAGGCTCTGTAAATAAATTCCATTTTTTGTAACATGTTACTACCCAACTTAGACACTTTTGTCATATTGTGTTTAATCGAAGCTTACATTTCAAATGTAATTGGAGGAAAACGGGTTGAATGCACTCTTAATTGTAATCCCTGGAGTTTGCTGGTCACCAGTAATAAAATATTATTGCTTGGGTATCGCTTGGCTAACGCTATGAAAATTCTAACAGTGAAGAGTGAATCCTAAAAAGAACACTATTACTGAGATTGTAGAGTTGAATAGCTGTTTTGCAGTAATGGAATGTAGTAAGTGCTCATCAGAAAGTGCTCAAAATAAAATAGTATTTTCACAGCAGACAACAAAAAAATCTAATAATTTGTAGTAGCTGTAGTTTAGAAAAGAACCATTAATAATAAAAGTCGTGTTTTGGTACAATTACATGAAAACCATTGATGATGTTGGCATTTAATTTGAGGTGGAATAAAAGCCGATACCTCAAACTCTGCATGTTTGTGGACGTCCTCAGCTCGCTGTCTGTTCAGGATGAATTCAGCCTCGTTGGCAACGCGAACAATGTGGTCCTTCATGGCATGGCACAGCAACCTTTAACATTGCACAGCAACAGACTTTTTACAAATGCAATTTATGAGAGGAAATGTGAGAAATACAGTCAAACGGAACACTCTCGTGTGAAATTCAAACTCGCTGTTATTACAGCTGTTCTGTAAAGGCATCAGTAGTTTGTTAGAGAACATTAGTAAATAAACTGCATCCACCAAGACCATGAAACGCACATTTCAAGTCAAAGCTGAAATATACCAATCTACGACTATCCACCAGAGCAAAGAGAGCATTAGAAGGTTCTTTGGTCAGACGAGACCAAAAGTGACTTTCAAACTAATCTGTAGATTGTTGTAATGTAAAAGGACAATGAAGGGGTGTGAATATAGCCGACAAACAGTGTCAACAATTGGGCTGATTTGTCTGTGTTGTACTGCAACAGTGAAAGTCAGTGATTGAGCCTTATGTACCATTAACAACAAACGTCACCACTGAACCCTGTTCTGCACAGTTTCATCTTTCAAAAGAAAAAAAACAAACAACATTCAAAGAGCCCGCCCGGTGCCTGCATAGCTGAGAAAGCTAATCTAGACTTTATTGGGTGAAAACTTTTTAAAATTTAAAATTTCCCTAAAAAAAAAAAAAAAAAAAAAAAACCTACTTCAACAAATAAATTCACTGCGGATATGTTGGAAGATTACAACCCATTTCACACACCATTAGGCAAGTTTTGTTTTAATTAAAACAGATCTTGTTCTTCTCCAGAGCCTCACACAGATTTTACTATTGCCTTCTGTCCCCAAAGAGAGTCATTAATCTGGAGACTACAGTCATCAGCTGCTCTCGCCTCTTTAGCTGTTGACAAGCACTCATTAACAGACAGGAGTTCACAGTTCAAAGAGAGAAGCTGACAACGTGAAGCTTTGTTTCGAAACCAAGAATAGATGAGAAAGTAAGTTGACAAGTTCCAGTTGGAGATGGAAAATAGATATCAGTTATCTACCAGGTATTTTTGCTACACGCACAAACAGAACAATAAAAAAGCAGAAGACACAAAAAAAAACCCTGAAAAAAAGCTGAAAGTGAAGATTTCACAACTAACGTTTCTATGTTTGTTTGTAGCTTTGAAAAGGCAAAGGTGGTTTTTATTGTTAATGTTTGTATTGATTTGTAACTGGCTGAAGTGCATTTCAGATCCATGCATCTTATAAAATAGCTGCAGAAAGATGACATGCATGGATTAATTTTCCATTGATTACTGATATTTTTCTGTTACTATAAAACCTCTCACAAAAAAAAAAATAAAAACTGCTGAAAAAGTTCCAGATCTTACTTTTTCAAATTGACATATTTAAAAAAAGAAAAAGGATTATAAAATAACCATCTAACCCACCTACTGAAGGCGTCTTTTCAGTGTTTGACATGGGCAGCTGCGTTATGAAAAAGAAAAAAAGGAAAAAATCTCATCTACTTGCGTAATGTGTCTTTGTACATACAGCAGGAACAACATCGGTGTCAGCCACGCCTTGTAAAGCAAACAGATTTACCAGCCGGTTCCTGCAGATCCGTCTAGTTAAGCAGGTTAGGTGGACACAGTCTAGTGTAAGACTGGAAAATTATGCGTCTGTCAGCAGCACCCTGGACAGCGCCGTGTGGCCCCACCAACTGAACTTCTTTGTTCTAGGGCCAGCAGGGGACAGAGAGAAACCTGCTCGGACCGAGCCTGGAGCCTGGGCATGCAGGAGGACGGGCCAGATGGGTCAACAGATGGACAAGGAGGCTGAGCTGCCCCTGATCTACTCAGAAAAACTCTGAGTCTGGCCACACCCAAACGCGGAAAAAGAGGAGGAAGAAGAAACGAACAGATAGAGGTAGACAGCGCAAGAGATGCTCTGCAGTGTTGTTATTCGTAATTCAAGTAAAACAGCTTATTTGCCTTTAGTCCTCACTAAGAGATCGGAGATTTAGGGTTAAGCTACTCTGCTCCACTTAGCTTAACAGCCTCTTTATGCCTGCCAAGAAGAAAATGATAAAACGTACATTTTGATAATAAATGTCAACGTAAAACCGCTGCTGGGCTGTGTGATTTTGAAATGAATGGTTGAGTTACCTTCCTTCGTTTATTAGCTCGATGAAAGCGAGGCCAGCATTCTTCTGAATGGAGTTCTGCCACTCCTGAAACAAACAGAGATAGTCATTCAAACCAGCATAATTGCATAATTACAATAAAGTAAAAGTCTACTATAAAGTCAAATCCTATAATGTTAAAGTAGATGATGAGGTACTATTTTGATCCACTATGTAACTAAATCTGTTTTTTTTTTTTTAAATGCATATTTCAAGTGTAATTTAGATTACATCCCATAGCTTGAAATTCAAGGGGGTAAAGAAAGCATCTAGTTGATATATCCTTCGAGGAAAAAAAAAGTGATTTCTATAAAAAGCTGAAATTCTGCACCACATGTGAGGCAACGTTTTCTTCCTCTGTGAAAAGATCTGTAAACACAGGAGAGATGTAATTGTGGGATGAAATTGTATCCTCTCGCTTAAATACAGCCATTTCCTCCGTCCCTTACAGTGACAGATTACTGAGCAGGCTCAGTGAGCCCTGAAGTGTGCTCCTGGAACGGATCCGAGCCGCGGCCCGGCTGGAGTGCCAGCGCTTGCCGTCTCACAACAGGCTCTGGAAATGATTAAAAAGCAGTTTGAGAGTGTGCCTTTCACTGTGGGAAACTCAGCTTTCCTGTAACCTTTTCTGAGGTGCAAATGAAAGAGAAAACAGAGAAGGCCGCGGTTCACGTATAGGGAGGGGCGGGGGGGCAGGCGGGAAATAAAAAGGAAATCTTTGGGTTCCCAAAGGTTTTGAGCAAATACGTAATTCAAGAGTATCTGAAGATAAGAAGCTCTATTCATGCTCTGCAGTCACACCGAGTAATTTAATCGCCATAAACACTGTACAATAAATATTTTTTTTCCCCCCCAGCAATTTTTTGTGCTTTGCTATTTTGTCATGCTTAAATATTTAAGATCATCAAAATACCTATATGCTATATTAGTATAACAAGAGTTGGTAGAAAATTTTCAAACAATTTCATATATTGAGAAAAAAAAAGAATTACCGGTAACCACAAACTTGGTCCTGTTTGAAGGGTACTGTCCACCTTTTTTAAAACCATGACTTAATTCCTGCTTTTTGAAAAGGTGGCAATTAATAGAAACGGCCTGTTTAGGATCATGCAACAGGACCTCAATCTTATTAAGTCCAGAGTTTGACTAGACCACTTCTAACTAACTTTTATTTTGTTTTTTTTTTTTGAGCCATTGGGAGGTAAACTTGCTGGTGTGTTGTCCTGTCACAACTCATGTGTGTTTGAGCTTAAAGTCTTACACTGATGGCTGACTGTCCTTCAGCACTTTGTGGTAGAGATCAAAAATCTCCTTTGCATTACTGCAGTAATGTGTGGGCGATGATGAGATCATGAGTAAAAGTAGTACCAAACCATCCCAAATCCTAAGATTTGTGACTGTTGGTCTTTTGTTAATTTTCTGAAATGCTGTCAGTTTTTCTCCAGACGTAACAGGATGAACATCTTCTAAAAATTCAGCTTTGTTTCTTGGCCTGAGAAGTCTCCCATGGATGCGAGTTTTGCCGTTTTCTCCTATTTTAGGCTTGTAGATTCTTCAGATGTTATTCTGGGTTCTATTATGACTTACTAGACTCATAGTCAATGCGCTCTTGAGGTAGTTTTGCCAGGACAGAAATTTCAGGAAAGGTTCTCCAGTCCTTAGTGAAAAGCAACTCTTACTGTGTTTCACTGAAGTCCCAAAAATGGCTCGGTAGCTCTTTCCAGACTGACAGATGTTGCTGAATTAGTTTCTGATCTGTTCCTAAATTCCTTTACATCAGGGCTTGAGGTGCTGCCTTTTGGGATCTTTTAGCCTAATTCATGCTGTTGGACTAGTTATATTTACGCAACTTCCTGATTCCACAGGTCTGGCAGTAATTACGGGATGTAATGAGATGAAATTGAATTCAGATTTCCAAAGAATGTAGTTTAGAAAAAGGTGATTCATGATTTAAAAACAAGTGATTACAGCGTCACGCTTTTGCCCTTAGTGAATGAAATCACTTGAAAACTACTTTTTCTACTGATCTATGTCTAAAATGAATACTGGCGTGCACTTCTAAACTATTTAAGTGTGGCAGGAGAACAAACCAGCAGAACTGTAAGTTGGGCAATTATTCGCAGATCTAAAATACAACAGATGCAAAACAGTGACAAACTCTTTACTCTGTCTGTACACGGTTAGCAGCCTTCCTTGTGTACATCAGAATAACTGACACTGACATTATTATGTATGGGCAAATGCTTTTGTGAACAGTTGTCGTGACTGACACATTCTGGTTCATGCAAGACTACACAGTCTGACCCCATGATGCTTTAAGTCAGCGATATGGTGCTGACAAACTGCTGAGCATCTGGGCTCCAAATGTTCTCCATGACCTCCTTCCTTCACATACAGTATCTGCCTAGAAGCAGGCTGTTGTTGATTTAGACAGGGATCATGTATGCCCAGTCGTCCAAGGTTTCCCTCTCGCCACGCTCACGTGACAAAAATAAATACGGAAATCGAGGCAGATGTGACATTCGGGGAGATGCCAGGAAAGTGGCGGCAGGTCAGTGGAGGTAAGGCGCGAGCGAGTCAAATTTGCTATCTTGTCTAAGGAATGCATGTTGACAGCTGAGATAGCACTTCAGAGACTTTCTACTTTTTTTCTCTCTCTCTCTTTTACAAGAGAGAAAAACTTGCAATAGAGGCTGTCTTTGATTGCAGATATTTAAAAAAAAAGTCCTCTGGTGCCCATTTGAAGTGAATCAGGGCTGACATTCTCCCCCTTAAAAAAAAAAAAAAGATGCGGCCCTTGCAGAGCCTGACCAGAATGTGGCGCCTCTAATTAAACTTACTCTACAAAGAATATTTAAATCAGAAAATATACTAATAGTAAAAAAAAAAAAAAAAAAAAAAAATTGCCAGCAATAAAGAACATTCGTATTCTGGCATTATTAGGATATATTTTTCCATTCTTTGGTCTAAGCTTTGAGAAAAAAACAAAATCGCCTAAAATCCCTAAACTCCCATCCCAGTAAACAGCTTTTAGGTCTTTAGAAGAATCACTCTCCTCCCACTTTCATCTTCCTGAAATTCAGCAGGGCTTTAAGTATTTGTGGTGTTTCAATCCAACCTGTCAGTATGTGGGAGCCTTTGCTTTTATCTGCTCAGCTTTGCTCTGTTATAGTCTCCACATCTGGGGGCCTTCCATCAGTAAATCTCTGTGGCTCCACTCTAGAACGCCCCCCCCCCAAACCCCCATATATGTTTAAGCTGTTACAAAAAACAGAGCTGCTTGACCTTTTCATTCAGCTGCCCAGGCTGAGGAGAGACACACCGTGTCTGCAGACGAGGCCAGCCACGCCATGATTGCCATGATTAGTATGCATAAATAAGAAAAGGCAGATCATTAGCACTAATTTATTCATAAATCTGACAGTCCACAAAACAGAGAAGGACTAAAGGTCAGCTAAATGCCCTCCTGGCTGTCCTAAAACATTAAAGCTGAAATATGTAAGGAATGTGTCAAAGCTGGCATGTCGAGGAGGTGTCAGCCAACACTCAGACTGCATCAGAGAAACCTGCTGCGCTGTTTAAAAAAATCACCTGAGATGCTCCCAAAGATATTAATTGGGAGCCTTTTGAGTCAATACATGCCATCTGACCATGAAAAGTGTTAAAATCATTATGAAATTTTGTGCAACTGTTAAATGTTTGGCAGTAAAAGATTTTTTTTACTCCATCAAAAGCTGCAATCAAGTAAATATTTGTTCAAGTCTGTTTAGTTTCTTACACATCAGGTGGTTAAATATGAGAAAAGGGTTATCTGGTGCTTTCAATGATTTTCATAGCCTTTTATGGTCTTATATTCATCTGATTGCCTTTTTTTGTGTAGGTCATCCATGCAGGTCTTCTGGAAAATATTCTTAACCCAAAGTAAGAATATTCTGATTGCTCCCCTAACCTGTGGAAAAAAACCTTCGTGAAGAATATCTGAATATTTCTTCCTCATTTAACCTAATTTTAATTTTTGTTGCATTAGGTTGGTTTTGTAACAAATTTAAGTCATTTTATTTCCTACTCTTGTTTGGTTCTATGCCTTTGTTGAGTTAACCTTTTTGACTATATATTGTGTTCCTCTTTGTGATATTAGCTATACCACTTAATAGGATTTCCTGTGCTTCTTAATTTTTATGTCTACCTCTAGTATCCCTGCATCATTACCACATCTGTATTTACTGTTTCTCCACATGCCAAACCCTCTTCTGTTTCACTTTTTGTGCTAATTTTCTTGCTTGAGACTGAGTAAAGATTACTCGACACACACATAATCACAAGCTGATAAACTGGAGTCAATGTCTTGCCAAATCACCCTTCAAAATGTAGAAAAAGCAGTGCATTTAACCAGCTAGCTTTCCCCTGAGCCACAGCCTAAAGAAGCAGAAAAAAATAGCCATTACAGCATTATTATTTTTCAATCATATTAGCTGCTAAGATAAGTAGATTGATTATGAACAGAGGAGAGTTAGGAGGTAATACCTCATCCCTAGTTGAAAGGCTGTAGACACCCAGCTATATAGTCCAGTTTCAAGGTCTCATGGTCTGATCAATATCTCAGCCTGGGTTTCATCCCCAGAGCCCCTAATGGCAGGAACCTCTGGAGCCTCAGTAATGCTATCTGTTTAAAAGGGGGGATGGACTCAGGCCCTTAACGGCATGCTGACGCTTTCATCTGCAATAAATCCTAGAGCTGGAAAGACAGCTCACCATAGATACTTCACAGACCAAGAAGCATCACAAAAAGTAGCCCTTCAAAAACTATCACAAGAGCAACAATATTTCAGTTCTGGCTGCCCCATCTATGCACTTTTGCTTTTTTATTTTTTTTTTCAGGAAGGCTCCTGAATAATGACCTCCATATAACATAGGTTGAGCTCCCTGCTGCACGGCACTTTGGATTTTGGATGCCAGGGAGCGAGCACAGTGGCGATCTACCTCCTCCAGTCTCAGGCCCTGCAGTCTGGATCCACAGAGAGGCACCAAGTAATGGCTTCCTTATGGGCTCCTGATGCAAGACTGATGGGCTGACAAAAGGTATGTTAAATATCTCCTGTTGTAACTGCTACATCAGGGCTCTGACCTTCTCTAAAACATGGGCTTAACAAGGGATTCAGAGGGTCAGCTCAGAGGTGATCAGTCACTTGCAGGGACATGAGGTGGGGCTCATTTTCTTAAAGGAAGGTTTGGGATTAGTGCTCCCGGGTGTAGCGAGAAAGTCATTGGGTTGTCAGAAAGCTGTATGTCTCTGATTGGCTTGGGCAGTTTGCTTGGAGAAAGCGAACTAAAATGATATGCACATGAAAGCTTAAGCTCCAAGATAAATAAGACAACTTGTTCTCCAAGGAAAAAAAAAAAAAGAGAGGAAAAAAAGAAAGAAAGGCTTTCAAGGGATGATGGGGGGAATATATATATATATATATTTTTACCTGAGAACAAAGAAGCATGACGAGCTCCACTACTGAGGTGCTTGACTTCATACATACGAGACCTATCAAGACAGCAGATGAAAAGAATAGATGTGAACCAGGAGTGTAGGTAGACGTGTTTCAAACAGAGAATCTTTGAGGATCAATATTTGCTGTATTAGTTAAGGCAGAAGATGGTGTCGCAAAGATAAACAATGCAGCACAGACATTAAAATTTCACCTGGATCCGCCACCGGATCTGGCTCCAAACTCTTAGCTGTGTTTCCAATTTGCTATTAAACTATTTAAGCAACATCTGCAACAGATAAGCATTCTTCACACGACCACATCTACATTTACACATTCCGCACGCTCACAGCAGACATTCACGGCTTCTTCCCCCAGCCTCCGTCCTGCAGACGGTGAGCCACCGAAGCAGACAACTCTAATGAAACATGGACAGGTGTGAAAAGCTCATTTGTAGAAACGGTGCCTGCAACTGGTTTTATATTCTGCGCCTTTCTGCTGCACCTGGAGAGAATCATGAGAGGTGCAATCAGCAGTGAAAGTAACTCTCAAGGACTAATTAAAGATGAGGCGGACTAAAACTCAATATCGTACCCGTGATTTGGTTCAAAAGATGGGGTTGGGGTGATAAAAGAGACTACAAAGCCTTGCAAAAGTGTCCATATCCCTTGAACATTTTCACAGTTTGTTACAGCCAAAGCTTTAGAGTCTGTTACCAATTTTCTGTAAAAAGTAGAACAGAGTTTTCAAGTGGAAGGAAAGTGATGGATGGCTTTAAAACACCTATTGCAAAAAAAAATTGCATTTGCTTTCATTCCCCTTCACTGCCATGCCCCTAA
Source organism: Poecilia latipinna (assembly GCF_001443285.1). NCBI lineage: Eukaryota > Metazoa > Chordata > Actinopteri > Cyprinodontiformes > Poeciliidae > Poecilia > Poecilia latipinna. The sequence goes on from NW_015113750.1 coordinate 133,939, forward strand.
ATAAAAATCCATTGTCACCAATAACCATAAGAAGCCACTGTATTAATAATATATTTTCTGAGTAAATGCAACTGTGAAAGCCTCAGATGTTTACGCAAGAACGCTATGGAGGAAAAAGCACCATGAAGCAAGCAAAACATCAGACTGGCCAGAGAAAAGGTTGTGAACAAGTTTAAACCAGGGTTACATTATGTAACATAATATTAGGTTCCGTCCATCATCCAAAAATGGAAAGCGTATGGCACAACTGCAAACCTACCAGGATATGGCCACCCACGTAAACCGACAGACTGGGCAGAGAGAGCATTAACCAGAAAACACGCCAAGAAGCCTGTGGCGGCTCTAAAGGAGCTGAGGAGACCCACATCTCAAGTGGGCGAATCTGTCGACACGACAACTGAAAGAAGAAAGCCGTTACTGAAAGAAAGCCATAAAAAGTCCTGTTTGCAATTTTGCACCAGTAATGCAGAGAAGGCAGCAAACAGAAAATAAGGTTGAGACTAAAATCTTTTGGCATTTTTGGGCTACATGCTAAATTGTATGTGTGACACATAGCTTTTTTTTTTTTTTCTTCTTCTTTATGTAACTCACTCTGCATAAACCTGAGACTGGGATGGAAATTCATGTTCCAGAACAACAAAACTCTCTAAAACTCTGCAAGAACTACAATGGAAGGATTTTGATCAAAGTATGTTCATGTGCTGGAATGGTCCAGTCAAAGTTCAGAGGTGGATACAATTGAGAATCTGTGTCACGTCTTAAGAATTGCTGTTACAAACCCTCTCCTTCAATCTGATTGAGTCCTGGTTAACATACAAGAGCATATTTTGGGTCTCTAGATGAGGAAAAATGGTAGAAATAACCCAAAATTACCTGCAGCTGCAATTACAGTTAAAAGCGGTCCTAAAAAGAACTTAGTTCAGTTGGGCTAAACACATACTTACCACACTAACAAGTTGCATTTCTTTCTTTCCATGTCACAATTATGCAATGTTTTCTGTTAGTATTTCACCCATTACCCAAATACATTGTTGTTGTAACACGGCAAATTGTGAAATATAAAATCAAGGTGTATGAATACATTTGCAAGGCACTCCATTCTTAGCTTCAGTTTTGCAATTGCAAAAATATTTAGGAATTGTTTGGACTTCATTGTGCTTAAGTTGAATCAGTGCAAGGAGAAAAAAAATCTGATAAAAAAAATAATCTACCTCCCAAAAAAAGACATTAAAGTTTAAACTACATGTAAATTTAAATATGCAAAAGGGCTAATCTGAGTCGGCTAAATGGAAAATAAAGTAGAGGGAAAAAAGAGGGACTAGCATTGCAATGACACTTTACATCTTTGAAAACTCCTTTTGATTTTTTTTGCAGTTGAAGGTGCTAAATTCATATGGAGTTAAAATGAATACAGTCGTTTTTAATACAAAAAAATAGCAAAATAAAAACGGATTGATCATTTAGAGGTGTCCTTTTCTTGTTCCGTTTAACAGCGGAAACTACCCAAAGGAACATATTGTAAGTACTCTAAGAGGAAGTGACCCTTCTCTTGTACATGGAGTGCCACGTTTGACCCCTTGTTATAGCAGTGACATGCGAGCCATAAGTCAGTCCGGCCTGACAAGGGAGTCAGGTGGCCGACTGACCCTGGCCTTGTGCTGGTAGACAAACTAAATGCATTCTATTTAAACACTCCCTGCCAGTCCTTTCCTGTAAACAGCGCAGGGTTGAGGCACGGGTGAATGTGGCATTGTGGGGTGATGTGGCGGCAGGCTGGGCCACTCAAGGGACAGCGAGAAGCAGGCGGCAGGCATCACAACAGCAGCAGTGTTCGTGCACAGCCCTTACCCACCAACTCCAAGTGTGAAGCTCTTAGTGCACTCAACATAATTGCTGCAGTGACCACGCATCTGAAAAGGGGGTGAAGGAACAGGGTGAGGGAACGGGGCACAGGGGGCACAGGAGGGCTTGACCCAAGGCAATCAAAAGAGTGATGGATGGGCGGTAATTACTGGTAAATGGAGCGCCTTTGCACTGCAGCACAGTATTTCAACTGTGTGCCTGGGAAGGTCCAGGAAGAAAAGTAGAGAGAGAAACAGAAAGTACAAAATCAGCGTGAGCACAAACAGACCGCGGCGAATTCACTCAGAGGTGGCTCAAAACACAGCTAAGCGTTCCATAAGCGTCCAAGTGTAAGTGTGTGCTTCTTATTTCAGATAAAGTTGTTTTAATCCAGAACAGAAAGTGCTTTTCAGAGACTCAGACAGGGTTAAACATGTCTGGTGAAGAGCGCAGAGGACCCAGCTGTCTATCTACGACCTTGTTTGTGGGGTTACAGTCTGCAGCCCGAGATCAGCCTTGGTTTGTCAGCTTGGTCAGTCTGCTGACAGACTGTGAGTGAAAGGGTAACAGACATATTCACACTTGTCAAGGCTTTGCTACCTGAGTTTTCTTTCCTCCCTCTTGACATTGAGCAAGAAGCCTCAGCCAAACGTCAATCCAAGACATCTTCTCAACATGTTTGCGGTGCAACCATGTTGCGCGAGAGTAAAACGTCTGGTTGGTGCAATGTTTGAAACGAGGTTTGGTTCGGTAAAGGGGATTACTTTTCGATTTTCGGAGTCAACAACAAACTGAAATGAAAAAGAAAATAGATTTTAAAAGAAAGAAAATCATAGAAATTCCATTTATTTTAATTTATGATCTAGATAAACACATGTGCTTTGTCAAAGGAATTCTAAAAACGTCAAGGGAGCGCATTGTTTCAGTGGGCTTCACTCCACTGCATCTACTGCAGTGGTTTAAGTTTACTTCTACGAGAAAGCAGCTTGAAAATGAGATAGAATCAAAAATTATTTTGGCTTGTAAGTTAAAAGGCAAAAAAAAAAAAAGTCCACAAATATAATTTGCACTGTGCACACCCAGGCAAACATTTTGCAGACAGAGCGTCGCACATGTGCATGCCGACTGAAGTGCCATCGTGATCTTGTGAATGCAAGCCAAAGCCTGGGGAGCAGTGTGTAAACGCTCTCTCACACGAGTTCATGAGGTTAGGCACAAAAAGTTCCGACATGATTTCAAGCTAAAGCTGCCGTGAAATGGCGTAGATGTGTTTTTTTCTGTGTAATTTTGCAGTGAACAACTGAAACTGAAGGTTAGGGACGATCAAAAATTGTTGGGATACCTTCAAATCCGTAAGCATTACGCACACAAAAAGCTAAATATTTTCATTCATAATGTTTAAAGTTTATTTACTGAGTTGCCAGAAAATAAATGACATAAGTTTTCAATGGTTGGATGTAGAACAGAGCAACACAGCACCACAGGCTTCCCCAACCTGTTGCTGCATACTGGTCAGCTGGCTGAAAGGAAGCTCATACATACAAATTCTGGTAATTCTGGTTACTCAAGCAGATAGTGCAGCTTGTTATCCAGCTAACATCAACTCCCAGTCTTTGTTCAAAAGGTGCATTATTATGAACAGTAAGCACTGCTAAACTATTATGATACATAGCTTTTCAAAAACGTATAATTTTACATAAAAAGTATTTTTGTGGTAAATAAAAGTAATATCTTATTTTTCTTTAAAAAAAAACATTCTTTTTTTTTGTTTTTTAGTGTCAACAATAAGTTTATACCTACGTTTTATTTATTTTATTTTTATTTTGGCCATTGAAAATATAACAATACCTGACTGCTAACCCCAATTTTCTTGCAGCAAGTTATTAGAAAATGCTACAAAAGCCAAAAAAAAAAAAAAAAAAAAAAAAAACTTCTGGATTTATTTGTGTGGTTGTAAAAATTAACGAGTTTGTTTAAAACTACTGCATCCAGGGAGAAAACCAACAAAGAAAACCAAACATTCGTAGGAGATGAAAATATTAGGAACTCCTGCTTGTGTGCAAAAACTGACTTTCTTGTCCAAGGTTTCTGCTGAGGGTGCACACATCGATGGAGCAGCCAGTCAAATTAATACTGTACAACAGGAGGCTGTACAACAGAGACATGAAAGCAGACAGCATTTAAAATACAACAACCATACCTTCGATTAGTAACTCCTGTCCATGGCTGCCCAACAGAGTCCGTGACAGGAAGGGTGCAAAGTCCACAAAGATCTCTCTCAACAAGGGAGCCACCTTCTCCAATGCTCTCTCTAATTTTGTAGTAATGCTGTAAAATGATCACCAAAATATGTATAAAAAAAAGTACAGTTAAACTGAAATAAAATGAACATAATGTAACGTCATATCAAGCTATAGTCAGAAAGACAATGAGCACAATACTGCCAGCAGTTAGTCAGCTTTCCAGGGTTGAGGAGGAGGCAAATATCACAAGTGTGGACAAGTGTGGTTGCTATCAACAGAAATGTCAATAACAAGTTGTATGAATACATTTAAGCAGCTAGCTGATTTATTTATTTTTTTTTAGAGAGACATGTGGCCAGGGCTACAAGGGAGATCACAGTAATTCAGGACTGGAGAAGAAGAGCCGTACAGTAGTCACCGCATGAGTCCGCCTGACGTTATCTGAACACCTTCAGAAAATCGGCGCTCTGGAGTCATGTAGCTGTTCAACTCAGACTGAATACAGGAGGAGATGCGAGTCGAGCCTCAGCTTTTCTCTGTGCTCTTATGTGTACACGCAAAGATATAAAAAAAAAAAAAAAGGCAACCTGAGGAGAGCTGTAGCTTGTTTTCTTTTCCTAAGACGAGCAAAAAGCAGATAGACGAAGAGAGACAGCAAGGCTTGGTGTAGGATTTGGATGGATGTGTAGTGTAATCTGCCCCACAGCCCCAGCTGAGAAAACACAGCACAGGCATAACACATCGGCATAAAACGGAGGATGCAAGCCGAAGGTTTAGGTGACTCGCACAGATGGGCCTGCTTCTCCGTAGGCTGCCTGTAATCCTGTCAGAGAGCTAAAGGGTTTGGGCTCAGAAGGTGTCAGTCCTTTAGGTAGTGGATTATGGTCTATTTCACAAAAGATAAAGACGGAAAGAGAAGATGCAGCCCTTGTAAGATAAAATGTTTCATCAACAAATAAAGATTATCTTAGAAAAACTATATATATACATATAAGAAATTAATTTTTTTTATTTATTTTAGCATAGGCACTTTACTCTCTCAATCTGCAGCAGGAAAATAATATGATCGATTTCAGAGTCTGCCTAAGTGATGTTAGTTACTGCAGCCATGGAAACCAAATTTTTATTCCTCCGGCACAACACTTGGACAAAGACGAACTGTGGAGAAAGATCTTGTTTTGTATGTATGAATGTGTGGAGGAGGGACAAGGTCCTAACCAGATATATGTGCAAAGCTATGCACATGTCAGGCTTGATAAACATGAGTGGGGATTTCTAAATACATATAATCACACAATTAGGATAAATAAAAACATATAAAAAATTCATTACACACATTCAGCTTTGTAGTCCGTCGGTGACACCAACTGAGTTAGCAACACAGGATGGTAAAAAGGTCAAGAAGACGAGTTGTACCTCATATTTTCGACGGTGTCTTCAGGCATGGGGGCCACGGTTTGCACGGCGGGAAGATTTTTACTCGTCGCGCCGTTGACAAAACTGGCGGAGGACGATGCAGAGGCAGAGGCCGCCTCAGCAGCGCCTGCAGGGGAACAAAAAAGTATTCAACATTTATGAAGAGCAGAAGTATTCCTAGCTATATTCAATGTAAATAAACGTAATAGGTTTTAGATGTCTGGTTTCAGATGTCCCATCTGCAAAGTTAAGCGGACATGGACGAACGGATGGATGTTTTAAATGTAAACTTTTTTAATTTTAAGTGTTAAAACCACATTTTAATATCCTAATACTGTAAAACACGAAACACAAAACCTATATGCATATGTGTAGCTCTAATAAAATCAAAGTTTGGCACCCTGTAGACTTCAGCTCAGTTAAAATCATCAGTTTCCCATCTTGTCTGTAGTCAAGTCAAAATGTGTCAAAGATTCAATTTGTAAAAATAATATATTTACTAAAACTATTTCCTCTCCTAAATTACCTTTTTATGAAAGCAGCAATTATCAGGACACCTATTCAAATGTGAAGCATCACATTCATACCAAAGCAGATGGTCACCTTTAAACTTTTCTGACTAACAGGCAACAAACAGGCAAAAGCAGATCACGAGGTCTGGGTGTAAATGGGGTTTTAGCTAAAAGCAAAGCGCATTTTTATTTGGATACATTTCTCACATTCCTGAGCCAGGGGCTCAAAAAGGAGAGGGACGCTTGATTTCTAAAATTAGCACACTGAACTTGTGGGGAAGCTCCAAATGTTTTGGGTGTTAAAAGGATTCTTTGAGACTAGCAGACAACATAAGCCCTAAGGTGAAACCCGGTCACCAGAGAAGAGGGCCAGGAGAATCAGCATGACAGCAAGAGAGGCAGGTAATGAAATCAGGCACATTTTAAATTTGAAATATATGCGTGTAGATTCATTCTCACTTTTTAGAAAGGCTTCAGTTTACAGCATATTACAAACATGAGGGGGTACAGTAATGTGTGAAGAACGGTATTTTTGAAGAAGTTGGTTGTGGACAGTGGAGGATGATTGGGAACCGAAAGCAAAGAGAGCCATCTAGTGGTTTGAGAAAGCAAAGACAGGGTCAAGAGATCAAAATGGCCAGTTTTGTTTCTATTCTTGTTGTGGCCTAAAGAGAATAAAAACATAAATAAATAAATAAAATAAAATAAAAAACAGGGGGTAACCAGGATGAAAAGCACACCTAAAGTGACAATCATCTAAAATTAACTATCAAATATGGAATGTAGATTTATTCAATTTTGTACATGTACTTCAAGTCCCTTTTGTTATGCCCACCGGTGGTGTTGATCATGCTTTTAGGGGTCGCAGAGGCAGCGGCAAAGATGTTGGGGGTGCTGCAGCTCGAAAGCCCAGGGGAGGTGCTGGTGCTGCTGGAGCCCAGTGTGTTGACCGCAAAGCTGCCAGGGGAGGTTTTCTTCACGGGAACCACCACACTCCTACAGGGAACACAAGGAATGTGTGCAGTTCACACAAAACAAGAACAAAGGAGTGCGGACGTTAAATAAATACTTCACGCAGAATGAAATTTGTTTTAGGTTTTCAATCCGATGATTGAAAACCTAAAACACCTAATATAATACAGGAGAGAAAGAGGCAAAACTCAAACTGTAAAACACGACTGAAATATTCACGGGGTTTAACTTATGCCACACACTGGATGAAAAAAGGGCTAAGCTGATGTGCTGAACGTTTTGTGAAACTAACATGTTTAACAGGGGGGAAAAAAACTACTTAACTAAATTAATAAACAAAAAAATGGCCAAAGAATGATTCAATATTTTTACAGAAAACTTTTGTTTTATTTAATTGTGGTTTTATTTTTAATGCTAAAAATTTTTATGTTTCTAATTGCATTTCCTGTCATTCAAACTAATTTCAGCTCTACTTTCTATACACTTCTGTACTTTATCGTGTTTAGTTCAGTTTTTTTCTTTTTTTTTTTTTAGGTTTTTATTTACTGTGAGGTGTTTTGTATGAACAGTGCCCTTTTCATACAAATAAAATAAAAACCTAATTAGTAAACAACTTAGGACATAGGACCTGTAACCTTTAAAAATGACTTAAATTTCTTAACTTTTGTTCCAAAAAAGGCAATATTTTATGTGAAACAGGAATAAATAATTATGTTTAGGTGACGTAAGAAACAGAAGAAAGTTGTTTTGTTTTTCATGTCTTGCTGCTTTTCGAGTCAGACAGCCTAAGCATGCCCACTCATTAGGCAGGGCATGTGAAAAGTAAACACCCTGACTTGTAACCGCATCTTTTAACCTGTAGCATTTAAAAAAATACACTTGCTTATACACAAGAGACATAAGTAGATAAATGTAAGGATCTGCTTTTGAGCTACTCCCTTTCCTCTACATCTGCTTTTTGCTACCGGCGTCCCTCTGTGACAGTAAAAAAAAAAAAAAAAAAAAAAAAAAAAAAACATTCGAGAGACTCCAAAAGAGCAACTGTGAGAATATTACTAACAGGACTTTGGATAGGAGGCTTTTTTTTTTCTTTTAAAAACAAAAGGGAAAACCTAAATGCACGTACGTATTTTTTGAAGTTTTATTGTATGTTGTTAGATTTAGAATTAAATATATTTTGTTTCACTGAAAACAGTAACAAAAAACTAAAACTAAAAAAAATAATAATCCCAAGACTATGGATTCACCCCGACCCAAGGAAAATAAATAAAATGGAAAAACAAAACAAAAAGTAATGAAGATGAGTTTTGATCTTTAACATGTTAAACTTGAAACGTCCCCAACTAAAAGCTCTCTAAAAAGAGGTTTGTGGTTTTGTGATCAATCTCAGCAAATACTCACTATGAATTTGAATTTGCTCTCACTGTTGTCCCTTAAAATACCAAACATCTTTTTTGTGCGTATTTTCAAAAATGAAAAAAAAATGGTGAGATTGAATGGTGTATGCTTCTGAATTAAAATATAATTTATTTCCAGGCTTTTACACACATTTCCTAGATGTACCAATAAGTGTGAAGGCTGCTATAAATAAAGAAGGTATTTACCAAATGAGTTGCTTCACAGAGGTGCTGTATTTTACCGTGCACATAAACCTTTGCTCTAAAAATAAAAATAATTCATCTTGCTTGTAAATTAAATTAGTTTATTTTTAGTTCCCACGGTTAAGGCCGTAAGAAATTAAATTATCTTTACCTCAATTATCTACACAGATGCAACTTGTGAGTTTTGTTTTTTAATTTAATACACAAAAAAACTAAGGACATTAATTATGGTTTCCGTTCTCTATATAGAACTACACTATACATCTCACACTGCTAAAAATGGAAAAGGACAGGTCATTTACAAAAAAAATGTGACAGAAAGCATGTGGAAGATCAAAATAAAACTTGCACATGACCTTTCAAAAGAAAACAGGCAGCCCAGTAACTCAAAGTACTGTTCGCATGCTGTCTTTTTCTTGCCAAGGACTTAAAAAAAAAGGGTAGAGTGACTTTGGGTCTGCTGCAGCTCCCTGACAGTGAGGAGAAGCTTGTCCTTATCGGGTCTGCAGTTGGCCTTTGAGTTTGTGAAGGTGCCAGATAATGTCTCGTTCAATATCCTGCAGTTACTCTGGGTGACAAAGGCCAGGCCTTTGCACTGTCACAAGCTAAGCCTGTTGTCATCTGAAGCAAATCCCCAGATATCCTCGGTCTGCAAAACAACACGCACTTTTGTCGTCTTTTGTGGCTGTTTTATATCCACACTCCATCTCCCAGATCACGAGCAAGAAGCACGCTGAGCTAGAAGCAAACCATTTATGGGTGGTTTATTACCACTTGCCCATATTCTCCTCTACTACACTGCACATTTTGCTCAAGCTTGTTAAAACATTGATATTTTATTTTTCAAAGTTTTTTTTTTTTTTGTAGATGAGCTTCAAAAACTGCATATACAGTGAACATATTTGGCTGCCAGTGGACAGCCAAATATGCATCTTATACAGAGAAAAGCAGTAAAGCAAATTATTTGAAACTTGGATCAAAATCCACTGAATAATAAAGAAGAAATATTCAAGAAGTGCTTGGGAGCTTACTAAAATATTGATACCGTCAGGGATAAGGCTGTGCTCTGAAGAACACTGATTACAAGTGTTATTTATTTAGGACAGCTATCTACAGTTATACTCTGCTAAACTGACAGATTTCAGACCAACACCAGCATGTTATTAATTGTAGAAACCGTGTGTGAATATATTATTGCTTCCCAAAATCATGGCAGAAGCAAGCTTTTCTTTCTGCCTGGCTGAGATGTTGGATTAGATCAGCAGGATGTTGCTAAAACATAGACCTCTTCTCATGAATAATTTATACGTCTAGTGCTCATGAATCATGTATAGATTATCTAGTACATATTTTATTAATAGGATTGTCTTAATTGAGTTGCAGAGAATAAAGCAAGGATTAATCTCAGGATGAATATTAATGAAGTCCGTGGCAACGGAAAGTGTAACCAAAGAAATATTTCCTTTATAAATTCCAGATAAGATTCTAATCTAAATTTCTTTATTAAGAAACGTTGAGAAAATGTAAAGCACTGTGCTTACAAAAGTATTCACAACTAGCAAACTATTTCACATTTCGTCACGGTAGGACGAGCACCGACTGATTGTGGAGAGCCAGATAAAGAATGAACCAAACAAAATTGGACAGGAACACAAAACCAGAAGTGACAAAAGTCAAATAGTATTATGAAGTTTAAGAAACACACCCAACAGGTCAGTGATAAAGTTGTGGAGAAGTTTTAAACAAGATTAGATTATCCATCCCAAGCTTTGATCATTATCGAGAACTAGCTGCATCCAAAAAAAAAAAAAAAAACAATTTCAGGCATTACTGCAAATCTACCAGTCATGCAACTAAACTGACAGGCTGCAAAACATTAATGAGAGAAGAAGCCAAAAGGCTTATGGTAATTCTGGAGAAAATACAGAGGAGGGAGAATCTGTTCAACTATTAGCCATGCCCTCCACGAATCTGGT
>NW_015113750.1:148319-187819 GCF_001443285.1 Poecilia latipinna
TATATATATATATATATATATATATATATCTTCTCATGCGTTATTAAAGGACCAACAGTATATCTAATCTGGAAGGTTGGGAGACAAAAGGAAGGAAGCGGAGGATTACTGAGGTTTGTCTTTACTGTATTTCTTGCAGGTCAAGTGGAAGTCTGCTTGCTGTGCTGTGTAAACCTGTCCTCTATATGACAGATGGGCCCCCATGCACTCCACTTTAAGGCATTTTTTTTCCTCCTTTTTTGATATTGTCACTCTCAATCTACTTTTTCCCTGACAGACAAATGAAAGACCTTTCCATGGTTGGCAGCTCATTTCACTGGCAGGTGGCACACAATTAGACACAGCAAATAGAAGCAGGAGGGAGGGGGGGCATGAAAAGCATGAAACAAAGTTGTAAATGTGGTCAGGAGGTTTTGTGTGAAAGCATTTCAAAAATAATACACTTTGCTGCGGTGACTAATTTGAGGCTGCCAGCTTCCATTATGGATGTGAGCTGTGAGGACGATGGCCGGCCATGGCGTGCTCTGTGGCCGCTTCTGTTCAATCTGTCATCAACACCCAGGAGACCCCTGTCCTGTCAGCTGTCCTTTCTCCACATACTCCTCCATGTTTCCCCCTCCATTCATCAGGATCACCTAGCCCAAGCTCAACAACAGAATACATTAGGGACAAAGAAGTGTCCATTGTTGCTCTCATTTCAGAACGCGTTCTGCTCACCCTTCAAGGGTGTGCATTTGCTGAATTTGTCATAAACAATGTGAAATCAGTGGCAGAAATAGAACATTTGTGCAAAAGCAGCTAAAAAAAAAAAACAGCCAGAAGGAATCTGGGATCAGGGGGAGCTCAAGCTTGAAATCCCTCCAGCAGCAGGTTTGTAAACAGTCGGATCCAGACAGATTACTGTGCGGTTCAATCTAATCCAGGAATGTAAATAAACTAAAACACCACGACAGTGCTTGAGAGACCATTTCAAACACAAAAAAATTCCTGGTGAAGAGAAAGAGCACAAAACAAGTGGGCTTGAAATAAATAATGTGCTCCAGTCATCTTGGAAACCATTACTGCCATCCTGCATACCTGAGATAATCCTGATGGATTAAGATAACAATTTTACGGTTACTTGAGAGACCACATGCATGCAGGTTCATCAACAACCACAAATCTCTTTTTGATTTTCATGTTTCCCAGGTTGTCACTAGCTAATGGAAAGCATGATGCTTATACTTCAGACCAGTGGTTTCCAATTAGTCCTGCGTGTTTTTTTGTAGTTAGAGTTAGACGGCATTGTTTTAAACATATTAAAACACCAAATTCTATCATTTTTCTTCTATCTTAGTCAAAAGATCAGTTTACATCTCAAAAACGTGATCAAATTTGGGGCACCACATGGTTGAGCAGTGGTTACAATTCTCAATGCATGTTTTCCCCTTTTCTCTCTGTCCTTTCTCCTGTCCAGTTACTAATGAATAAAGGCAACTAGAAGCCTTTTTAAAAAAGTGAATTCTAAGCATTCACCGAGTAAAACCGTTACGTAAACATGACAATTTTCACCCAAATATATATATATTTTTTTAATTTTGGAAGTAGCTAATAACTGGTGCAAATGTGTGGGTGGAAAACAATGCTTGAATTTAAATATAAAATCCAAAGTATTAGATCAGAGTTCCAAAACAGGAGTGATGAGAGGGAGAATATACATAATGCTTAATGCCTACTCTAAAAAAACCATGTTGAGACCGTCTTACTCTGAAATCAATTAAAAAAAATAAAAAATAAATAAGATACATTTGTAATAATGATCCATGGCAGTTATTTTCAGGTAGTTACATATTAGTAACCGACTCAACATCTCACCTGTCAAAGGACTGAAACTGCACCGGCAGCACAGCCTGGGCCTTTGCAGCAGTGTCTGGGAAGGACACTGGCTCAAGTCCAGCCTCCACGCCCTCCAACGGGGCGGCAACCAAGCTCTTCAAAATCTCCTTGACATTGATGCCCTTCTTGGACTGACTAATGCTGATGACGGAGGAGGACGATTTGAGCACCTCGACATTAGAAGGTTCAGACAGGATCTCCTGGGACTTCTTCACCTCAGAGGAAAGTGTGGAAATGAGCTCGTTCACAGCACTAACTCCTCCCACTTTGTGATCCAGGCCAGACCCGTTAAGGATGCTGGCTACCTGCTCGTCCCCAATCCCAGAGTCTGTGTGGGGTAAAGAGGTTTCTATGTGAAGGTCTTCAGATGGCAAAAAAATCTCCTTACTGCTTGTGAATGACAGTGGAGTTTCTGTAGAAGAGAGACACAAATTAGGGAGCTTCAGGCACTGACATGCATACATAAAATAAATAACAAAAAATGTGTCATTGATGCATACACTTCTTGTTACCTAATGGTAACAAGAAGCGTATTGCAAAAGTATTGCTGCCCGTTGAACTTTTTTTTTTTACAGATGTCAAAGCATTACAACAAATTTCAAATGTTTTCTTTTTAGGTTTGATTTTCTGAAATTCATTTTATTTCTAAAATAAATAATACAGGGTTGACATGCATTGTGTTGTGTATTTGCGCCCTTTAACCTGATACCTTAAATGCAACCATCTGCATTAGCCAATCAGTAGAACGAGAAGATATTTACCAGGACTGGTTTAAATTAAAACATCTTTATAGTGTTAGAATGGTCCAGATGAAATCAAGATTCACATTCAAATTTGAATCTGTGGCAAAATCTGAGAATTAATGTCTACCGTGTTGATGAATGATTTTTGTGCTTTTTCCTGTTTCTGTGAAAAAAAAAGAAGATAAAAAGCAATGTCTTAATAATTAGGACTTATCAGGATAATAGTAAAATTTAACTAATGACAACTGCAAACCTCCAAATGTGGCCAAAACCTAGTTCCACTTATACATTTTACTGCCTTTGGTTCTATGAGACGCTCCCTAAATATAAAAACATTAAAAAAATATGGTGAAATGCTTTTTAGCCGTAAAATGCATTACTATATGTAACTGATGTACCAAAGCAGCCCATTTGATAAAGATAATTTGATCATTTTTGAACCTGTATTTGTGTTTATAGGTGTGAATACAATGGCAAACAGTATTGCTAAAAATACTTTTTATTGTCACTCTGATGAGTATTGTAATAAATGCCACAAAACATTGTTATAAAGATTTTGGTCCATATTGTTTATCAGTATTCTACAGATGTCCTCCATTCAATATCACTGAGCTTGAGCTATTTTGGAAAGGACTCAAATGTCAGTGTTTAGATTAGCGTAGTGAGTTGAAACATACTGTTACTGCAGTGAATGGTAGTGGTTTTAATACAAATGCATATCACAGCTTTCATATCTTTATAATCGAATTCATAACCACATAATAACTTTGTGTTGGTCTGTATTCTAAACATTGTAGTCTGCGGTTGCAATGTGGAAAAGATCAACCGGCACTCATACTTTTTGCAAGGCACCGTGTTTGTTTAATAAAATGGAGAAAGATGAATTCAGCACCATCTAAATTATTAACAGAAAGAATGCATGCGAGAGACAGCTTTACATTCAAAGCCAAAGAGCAAATATCGCATATGTAGAGTATGCCACATGCTGAGGGAGCCTCTAAGATCTCTTTCCAAAGGCTCTGATTTTCCAGTGAGATTAACTTGACTTTTTTTTCTCCTTCTGTGTTAATAAAACATGATTGATTTTTTTCTATATATCCATANTTNTTTATTGCTATTATTATTAGCATANTACATAACATTTTAATACATATTGCGACAAAAAAAAAAAAAACACATAAGGTGATGCTAAGAAAGTTTATCTAGTTCTCCAATTATTTTTAAAGAGTTCCAGAAGCTCCTTGTCGTTTTGATTGTAGTTTATCCCGACCCAGTGGTTGCTAAAATGCAAGGGCAAATATATTAATATTCATCACATGGCCCCCTAACGCGGTCAGCAGGGCCTGATTTAGCCTGCAAGTCGACGAGCTTCCTGGTCCATCAGACAATCGTCTGCCACATGCCGTCTGGAAAATTCCCCTATTTTCTGGTGAAATTTATGAAGGCGGCAGTGTGCCTTTCTCCTCCCAGCAACCTCTATGATCCCATTCTCCTCTGGTGGATTGCTTGCCTAATGGGCACTGACAGATGGGGCTGAAAATAGCAAGCCTGGCTCCACTGCCCCAAAAACCCACAGCTTTTTCATCTCTTAACTTCTCGCTGCTTATCTTCTGTGCGTGGTCTCAGCTCTTTAAATTACACTTACATATTCCCTTTGGCCGCTCTCCCCTACTTCTATTTTCTTTTATTCACTTCACCTTTTATCTCAATGAAAGTTGATAAGGTATGTTCACTCGCACATTTCACAAAACCAATTTCCACTGCTGCAGACATTGTGTTAAACCTTTGAGGGCAGCCAATGATTTCCTTTCATGTGACTTAATGTATGATTTATGACGCCAGGCACTTTCTACCTTTTATTTCAGAGTGGATGTTGATGCCTATTCAAGTTTCTAACTTCAGACTTCAGCACAAGTCTATTTGCTTCCACACTGAATTGTGTGCAGTGCAATTAGCAGAACTCATGAATAAATCATATTGAGCTGGTGGAACACAGGCAGGGGTATCCCTGTTGTTATAGTGAATGAGCACTCAGCTCCTACAAGCTGGCAACAGAACAAGAGAAAACACTCCAGATACTTAGCATTTTGTTAACCAGGCACAGTCACTTCAAACTAAGATTAGATGACCAGAAGAACGGACGCAACAACAGAAAGGGGCGTAGCACCTTTGCTGGTCGGTGAGTTGATCTCCTGGCGAACGCTGCGGCCTAACTGACAGCTCATCTTCCCAGGCTCACACTGAGGCTCAAGGATGTCACGGTACTTGGAAACCATGAGGACAGAGATGAAGTACACCACAGCCAAAGCCAGGAACTGGGCTTGTTTACTGTCATCCTGTGGGAAGACATCACAATAGTTATCTAGCTTTCTATTCAGATGGCCGGATTTTCTTACAAACACAGAAGTACATAAAAATACAATGCCGCAACTTTCCAAAAATAGGCTTATCTAAAAACATCCACCTCAGCAGAATAGTTATTCAACATACTAACAAAATATGCCTATTGTTTTCCAGTAAGTAAGACTTATTGCACTTAAAACTCCAAAATGGGAAATGTGAAAGTATTTACCAAGAAATCAGTTAGTGACAGAAACCAGGCAATATTGTGCTTCATTAACCTTAACAGGTCCCCAACCCAGGTCCTCAGGGCTCTCTCTACTGCATGTTTCAGCCGTTTCCCCACTAAAGCACAGTTGATTCAAATGATTGCAATACCTCCCTTGGCATGCCTTCAATTGCTGCAGAAGCCTGTTAATCAGCCATTCATGATGTGTAGCGGCAGGGAAACACCTAAAACATGCAGGACAGTGGGCCCTGAGGACAAAGGTTGGGGACCACTGGTTTATGGTGTCAGTAAGTGAAGTCAGGGAAAGCGTAAAAGGCGCAAGCTATTTAATAAAAGCTAGTTTGTCCACACCAAGAAGCGACTGTGGTTAATTTCAGCCATGAACGAGTGAGAAAAAGCTGTTACAATGTTGCTTAGTCATAAACTCTGTCACAAAAGGCAAGTCTTCAGAACACACTTTTCTTTAGAAGAAGCGAGCAGCATCAAATTTAGCAACTTTTTATAGGTTTTTGTTTTGTTTTGGTTTTTTTTTTTTTTTTTTTTTTTTTTTTTTTTTTTTTTGGTTTGGTTTCTGGCCAGCAGCAGATGCTTGCCTCATATTGTCTACATAATTAATTACCTTTCATGGCAATAAGACTAGAAAAACATTATCAGGATTCCAACAGTTCCTACAAAGAACTTAGCTTATGCTGAACTGAAAGCTTCATCAGGTCAAACACTTGCAAAAAACAGAAACTGATAATGTGTCACAAAACTGATTGATATCTCTCTAAATTGTGACAAACATTTGTGTGTCTTCTGGAAAGGGTCAAACCAAAGGTGTCCAACTTCAATCCTCAAGGGCCAGTGTCATCTATGTTTAAGATGTGGTTCCTTACACATATTAGCAGACCTTTTCAAGGGCCTGCTAATAACCCATTTATCTGATTTAGGTGGGTTGAACTAAAACACGCAGGACGTTGGCTCCTGAGGACTGACTTTGTGATAGCTTGATCAGGCTCACCACATCACGAAACACAACAGCTCGCAGTCTGTTGATGTCCACATCCTGCAGCAGCCGATCAGGATCTTTGATTGGAGACAGGTTAGTAGGGCCAGCCTCTCCAGATGTCTAAAAGAGAAATTCATCATCACTCGCTTTGAAATTATTTGGAAAAAAAAAAAAAGTTTTTTTTGGAAACATAAAAAGGCGGATAAAACTAAAACCAAAACAAAAACCTCATGGCAAATTTTGAAAATGATCATGAAATATTTAACTAGCTGAAGTAACAGAATTTAGATTTGCAATATGTGAAATGCTTCATTATATCATACCTTGCAGGTCACAGCATTCTGTAAGATTTCCTGAGTCCTGTTGTTGTGCCTCTGTCTAAACTCCAGACAGTTCCTTACAGCCATACAGCAGACTGTACACAAAGGACACACCAAGCACACAAGCAGGGTCCTATTTCAGAATCAAATGAAAATTAAATGTTGATAACATGCATGACGTCTTTAAACCTAATCAGTTATCTCTGATGACTATTTGTTCCAGGCTGACGGCAAGGGGAGCAGGAGGAAAATCAGCAGCCAGACTGATTTCACACTAAAGCAGTGATGAGAAATTGTATGTTTGGAAAAAGGACACTGAAGTCTGAAGGCTATTTGCCGTCCCCTAAACTGCAAGTTGGGGACGGCAACAATCAACCAAATGCGAACTTACAAACACACAAACCCACAGGCACAAACACGAGGATAAAGATGAGACTTTATACAGACAAAAAAGAACAGCTGACTCTAGAATGACTTAATTTCGAATGTAGCAATTATTTGCTTTTGTTTGAGTACAATTCACTAT
Organism: Poecilia latipinna; assembly: GCF_001443285.1. Classification (NCBI taxonomy): domain Eukaryota; kingdom Metazoa; phylum Chordata; class Actinopteri; order Cyprinodontiformes; family Poeciliidae; genus Poecilia; species Poecilia latipinna. Next base: position 155,344 of record NW_015113750.1, read on the forward strand.
TGCTTGATTACATTCACTGAAAAACAGATATACAGAAAGGCAGAGGAAACCTCAGATTCCCACATCTAACAGAAACACAAAAGGCATTTGCGAAGAGAATACGACTGCACTGCAGATCAGTCTCCCTGCTCTCTGGGAATTTAAAAATAAAAACTGCAAAGAAACCCTCTGCATTCTACAATTTACTACACAATTACCAAAGGATCCTTAAATTAATTAGCTCTGCTGATCAAACAGGGGATTTAAAGGGATTAGAGGAATTAATATTATGTGAAGCGAACACTATTGTATCTTCCAACTCAATTCAATTTCTGTTGTACATGCATGAATTAATGATACTGTAATTTTCCATCCCCTCCTTCGCACTGACATTCAGTCAGCAGGAAACCATCTCGGGCAAACAGAACCTACCCAGTCGGAGGCACTGGCGCATCAAACCACCAGAGGACATGTTCTTCTCAGCCTCGATCTCGCTGAAGTTCAAGGAGCTCGAAAACACCAGAACGTCCACCATAACCATGAGACGAGACAAGAAAGTGATGGCCGTCTCTGAGGACATGCCCTGCGTCGCCTCAATGTTCTCCAACTCGGTCTTGAGTGATTAAACAAGAGAATTAAGTGTAAAACATTTAGCTGACAAGTTTTCAATTGAGCCAGTAGTCTTTCACAAAAGCAAGGCTATAAGTATGGAAATATTTAGTACTGAAATAGAGTGGCTCGTCAATGCATGTCATGGCAAATGAGGAAAACAAGACAAACCAGTAGGCATTTAAGAGGTTTTTTCTAAAAGAAAATATCAATAGGGTCCAACATTAAAAGAAAGTATTTTAAATGGCATCAGTACTGACCTTGACAGTCTAGTTGAGTGCCAAAAAAGATAAAGAAAGAAATATTATTAAAATCCATTTAGCCATAAAACGTCTCTTTGCTATTTATGAAATGGGGATACAAGTCAAACAAAAATGACAAGGTTGTTGAAAGGTAAAAGTTATCAAAGTGAACAAGAGTATTTACAACAAACTCAAAATCAGGATAATCACAAGATGATCACAGAACTGGTGAATTTCAAAAGATTATCAAAACTTTAAATTCAGTCATTCGAAAAGTGAAACGTATTTATTGCATAGACTAATTACACAAAGAGTAATATAGTAATATATAAGAAATGGTTTTTTTTTTTGGTTTTTTTTTTTATGAATTTTGATCATTCTCACAGCTGATAAAAACCCAAAATTTAGTTTTTCAGAAAATTTCAGAAAGAGACATTTTTAATAAAATGTGTAGTGGCATATCCCATAGTGGAGAAGCTGACTTGACAGTTGTTCACCCTCCACAAGGAGGGTAAGCCACAGAAATTCATTGCTAAAGAAGTTGACAGCTCCCCCAAGTGTTATATCCAGACATATTAATGGAAAGTATAGCAGAAGGAAAAAAGATTGGTTGAAAAAGATGTGCCAGCAACAGTGATAAGGGCAGCTTTGAGTAAACTGGAAAACAAGTTGATTTATAAGTTTGGGGCAGATTCCAGAGTCAAGGACTTGAACTAATGTCAGCTCTTTAAAAGCCACAGCACAGAGAGACATCAGGATATGATTAAACTACTCCTGAACCAGAGACAACTAATAACCAATGAAGAGGCTTGTTTACGAGAAAAAGTCTGGGCTGTTGCTCAGTGGTGGAAAAGTCATTTTTAAGCTGAAAGTAAAATTTGCATTACACTTTTAAATTCAAAGTCCCACACATTTTACATATGTCACTACGTGTAATCTGAATAAAAAACACATGTTGGATTGAAAAAGTACCACTGCATGCACATTCATATGTTATCGCTGTAAATGCAAGACAAATATAGAGCAAAGCAGTTGCACTTAAGATCCACTAGATGGCAATATATCCTTTCCCTAGAGTGCGATACAGATGCACTTACGGAGGGAGAGGTGGCCGCAGAAAGAAGGGGCAAAATCCCTCCACAGGCGATGATTATGTTATCTACCATTTGGGAGATGAGATGGATGGTGTTGTGGACAAAAATGATGTTTTCATTGCTGTTAACAAAGTCCATGACAGATTTGGTGCAGTGGCTGCAGAGAGACATGGGGACAAGGTTATCGTCATGACAGTTTTTTTTTTTTTTTTGGGGGGGGGGGGTGTCATAAACAGTATTTAGTCTGAACCATTCTTATCCGATCAGCAATCGCTACGCAGAAAAACTCCCCTCCCTTTGATCATGTTTAAACTCCCTCTACAATTACTTCAGTTCACATAATACACTTAACACACCTTCTCCAGGCATGGACATCACTCTCCAGAGCAAATAGCAGGTCAGTGAGCAGTCTCTGGTGCATGGGTGACCATTTGAACTCTGGAATGCGGAACATTGTAGTGCGGGGACCAGGGCTGAACTGATGTCGCTGTTCCTCTGTTATGGGGACGGCCCTAAAGCCAAGGTCCGCCCGAATGTCCTTTTCCAGCTGAGAGACTGGGCGTCCATGCACACTCTGATGGGAGAGCAATTTATCACCAAAACAAATACAGCCTGGAAGGCACATGCAGTGTGATGCTTGTAGAATGTGGAGGATAGATGCTAATCCAATAGCTCTGATCATGACCTCGATCGTAAAATAAAGAGCAATTGTCAGATCATTCACCATGAAAAACAAAAACTGACGGTTTAAAGTATTTAGTTATGTAACCTCTTTCTGCTCGCTGGTGCAAAAAAAGTGTATTATATGCTCAATGAGACGTCTAACATAAGATGAATGAGTCAGCAAGATGCAGCATAAAACCTGTTTTAGAATCAGAAACAATGAATTCAACATAAGCAATTATGTAACCGGAGAGAGAAAAATGGCCTTAAAAGTGAAAGCTGCGTGTTGCTCACCCACTGTCAGTGACCCAATCTAGAGAAAGAGCCTAACCTCTAAAAGAAGAGGGGGGAAAAAAGAGCAAACCCTGAGCAACTGTTGTAGAATAACGTGTTGTCTCTTCCTCCCTTATATTGCCTCAGTTAACTATTCCAGCAACCCAGATTCCTGAGTCTCAAAGGGATGATGCCTTATGTGCACCAGGCCTTCCTGTCCCCATTACATCCACAGTGCAGCGAGAAAATGATCTCTGTGGCTCTGTTGATACAGAACAGTGCACTTGGGGCCAAACAGTAACAACCTCCTTTTCACCTTCCTATTTGACGCCAGGGCTGCTATGTTATTTTTTGTTTCCCTATGTTTAAGAAGTGGACTGTCTAATTTCATCATTTGTTGCAAATCTACAAAAAGTAAGGTAAAGGAGATATTAGCTATGTCTACTTTTTTTTTTATTTCGCAATTACTTTCTAAACTAAGAAATGCCTTAAGATTTAGCTTTTCTGTGAATCACTAAACTGTGGTTCTAATACGACTTTTTCTGAGAACTGCTTCACATCTGTGTTGTATAAACTCAACAAACCTTTGACACTTGTGGACAGCCATTCCAGCCCAGTACAATTGGACTACATCCTACAATTTTTCTGCATTTCTTGTTTATTTTCCTTAGAAAAATGAAGACTTGTTTGAAGTTGCACAACACAGGTTGTCTAATGAATTAAGATCTAGGGATTGGGAAAACAACTTCATCACTTTAGACTTGTTTGTCTGATCATGCGGCTCTCTTGTTGGTCTTTGGTATTGTCCGTCTCTTAAAACATTCTTTTCAAGTAGTTTAATGTGTTAAAAATTAATCTATAATCTCAATTGAACACAACCACATGAGAAACATCTCCTTAGTTTGATGCCAGAGTCACCGTTCTTCATCTCAGAAACTACCTATACACAAATAGGACTTGCTTTCATCAGTCTAATAAATGTTGCCCCATTTGCCCTGTGGCCTAAAACAGTCTCATAATTCACAAATGCACAGATCAAGATTCGCAAATGTACAGAATGAGATCCAGAAATGCACAGGAAGATATCCACAAATACACAGAACAAGATTCAAACTTGTATTTTTGATGCAAACACAAATATATCTTGATTTACAAGCTGCTTCTGCCCCGTGACTTGTGCTGCATTTGTGAGTGAATTTTGAGACTCCCCTGATGTCTCAATCCACAAATGAATTTTTTAAAATAAATGGTCTATCTGATTGGATGATCAACAACCAATCAGATAGCTTCCTTTTTTCAACCAATCATATCAACAGGCCCCAAAGTTTGTCGTTTTTTTTTTTTTTTTTTTTTTCTTGGCCACTCTCTGTTTCAAAGTTGCTAGGCAACATGAGTAACGCTGAAGTGGGGGGGACTTTTCTGAAAAATTCACTAACTGCACTGCACTGCTTGTTAAGTAGTATAAGAGCATTTCAAAAGAGCAAAAGAAATCTCAAGTATTTTGAACAATAATACTTGTTGCTTAACCTATACAGATTAACAACAAATAAACACGTGTTTTCTGGTAACTAAGTACTACGAAGTAAACATCTGATTTTTACTTTTGCTAAATTTACCAACTGTAAATTCTTATTAATTTGGTGTTAAGAGATGAGTGTTTTTTTTTGTTTGTTTGTTTGCTTGTTTTTTTTCTTCTGGTAACTAACTGCCACAAAGTATCAACCTTATTCCTGGGAGGCTTACTGGGGAAACGATTATGGGTATTACTTCCGACACCCACCGGAAGTAGCAGTATTTAATTTTAATTTGTAGGTTTTTTTGCTAGCCTATATTCATGATAGAAGTTACCTCTCTCTTTTCGGTCATAATACAATATTTAGTAAAACTTGTTTACAGAAACACCATCTGCTATCAGAGAGCTTCTCAGTACAGATTATCGTAATTGTGAGTTTAATCATGGGGAGCGACAGGAACACGATCGTTAAGTTTTATAACGGAAAGACAGTGAATTAGCAGTGATGCTAGCAGCTCTTTTCTCTTAAGAACTGACAGTAAAAGCAGAGAAGCTGGTCAGAGATCTGAGCTGCAGGTACATAATATTAGCTTGGTGTGATGTGAAATTTATTTTACGTTTGAATTGAAAAAAAATAATAAAGTTCATGATACAAGTCTTTGTCATTATGATTGGGCCAGCAAAATTTATTTATAAGACAAAATAAAATATCTGGAATTATGTAGTGGTCCATCACAAGAACCGAACCGAATCACACATTAACCTGTTATAGAGAGCAACTTACCACTGGAAAGCGTCGTAAGATGCCCTTGTGGAGCTCGGGTAACTGTTGTGCTGTTCGAGGTTGTATTCTAATAAACACACCACGTTTAGTTTGTGGCTGCAAGTGTGTTTTCAACATGCTCCCAAAACAAAAGCGGTAGTTTTCACTGCCTACAGACAGATAAAGCAAAAAAGAATTTGGCTAAAAATTCTAAACTTGAAGAGAGAACCCAAAATGCTTTATGTGTGCTCATTTCATTGTGTGGACAAAAGCCAATGGAAGAAAATCCGCATCTGCATCCGAAGCAACTTAGTGAAGTAGATACATATGCTGGTGCGGGTAGCTACTTGAAGAAATGCCGCCATTTCTTCAAGATGCCATCCCTCCCCGCAATAGCTGTAGGTTGCAGTAAACCTATATTGTTACATTTAAGCTTTGATAGCTGGTGCTCCCACATATTGTATAGCCTAAAAGATCTGACGAAAACTGGTTAGCGAGTTGCTAACATGTAAACAAATGGCGGTTCCGGTTTGCGGCAGAAGTCGCGCCCATAAATCACGCAAAGCCTCATGGGGGCTAGGAATAAGGTGGATAAATCATATTTTTACTTTTGTGTCAAATGTCTGTTTTATAATACTGTATATTTACCACCAAAGACAAAAAAAATCACTTTTCTACAAAATTCACCAACTGCACAATTCTTGTAGTGTTAAGCCCCTTGTGCACTGCACAGCTGGACCCAGGTCGACCAGCTGTGCGGCACTTCCAGCCCGGCTCCGTAGAACCCCGAGAGCTGCGCTTCCAATCAGGCCGGCCATACCGGGCCGGTTTGAAGTTAGCATTTGATTGGTTCATTGGCTGTGGGGGCGGGACAAAGACTAGATGTCTGGATCAGAGGAGCACTGATGGCTGTCATTTCAATATGCTGCATCAATAAATTCCCGTCATAATCTATTTTTACCCTACACTGAGATTACATTCGCCTCCTCAGCTAAATATTTTACTGGTAAATGTAAATAACATTTCTCCAATCAGAAGTCGGCTAGGCTGTAAACGAAGGGATTTCCGCAATTCACGTCGCTCCAGCTGGGAAATCCCGCCTGCCGCAGCGGTTGTTCAGCTGGCCGCGAGTCCAGCTCAGAGACAACATTCAGATGTTTTTTTTTTTTTGTTTGTTTGTTTGTTTTGTGTTTGTTTTTTCCCCTTAAATGTAAAGCTGAGGTAAATGTTTCCCTGAGCTTGTGTAACCCAGCTGTATTTTATTTGTTTGTTCTGTGTTATTTGCTTTTCTGTATTGTTTGTATCTTATGGGTAGTGTCCCTTTAAGAGCAAAGCACGACATCACTTTACGGCAGCGTTCCGACTGCAGTTACTAGGGAAACTCCCGGGCTTTAGAGTTTCAGAGCTGCTGCGGAGTAGAGACATGCCAGTCTCTGCCGTCCTTCTGCATAGCGCTTGACTTCTTTATGCCTGATATATGATGTTTTCCTGCTAGGTGAGCATTACTGGAGATTTGTGATGTCGTATGTGCTCTTAATTTTATATAACAAGTCATCGCTAATTCTGTAATGTTTTAGAAACCAAACTCCTGTTTTACCGTGGGTATTGTGAGTTAAACTGACTGTCGAGATTGTCGTGTTAAGTGACATATTTCATTTTCATCTATGTTGATGAGGTGCTTATTATTTTATGGAGTTATATTCCTGATAAAGAATCTTACGTGCTGTTTTAAAATGGAGCACACCGCTCTTAGTTACTAGGGAAACTCCCGGGCTTTGGAGTTTCAGAGCTGCTGCGGAGTAGAGACACGCCAGTCTCTGCCGTCCTTCTGCATAGCGCTTGACTTCTTTATGCCTGATATATGATGTTTTCCTGCTAGAAAGGGACACTGGGAAGGTGCTCCTGTGCCTGCGGAGGAAGAGAGAGAGGCCGCGGAGTTTCTGTGTCTGTGGACATCGGCTGCCGTCGTCATTCTGGGTCGCCATCCCAGCCAGGACAACCTCTTTCATCGTTTTGTACGAATCAGACACACACACAAATATAGAGCTCTATATGAACTATTTTTTTTTGCTGGCCAGCTACTTTTAATTAAATTTTTTTCTTTTTACCAAGGACCCTGAAAGGATTCTTTATAATCGAAGTATTTTTTTTTTCTCTTTGTGGGTTTTTCCAGGAAAACTGTATGACAGTGTTGAGACGAAGTTGGATGTGTTTCAGTCCAGTAACTTGTAATAAACATAACTGGTTGATAGTAAACTGCTATCTGAACCCGAGTAGATTCTGTTCTTTGGTTACACTTGCACACTCATGAGCGCATACAGTAAAAGCCCGAAAGGTCTGGGAATCCTTTAAAATGGACATGGTCTGTCTATGGAGGACAAAGTCTTGGTGGATCACATTATTTTACAGAATGCAGGAGTCGTTCTCACGATCCGATTTTATGCCTCGGTGATTCCTGAGGGAGACAAATAAATATTTAATTTTAATCACTTGCTATCGGTTGATTTTTTTTATTATTATTATTATATTCAGGGATGTACACACCCCTGAACTACCAATCAAAACTTTTTATATTACATTTAAAAGGGAAGGAGGGAGAGAGCGCGGTGTGTAGCATATTTTGGCAGATTGCTCAGCCTTGTGTAAATAAAAAGAAAAAAAAATCACTTCTTGTTTCTGAAAAGCGTGACTTTGGTGAAGTATTACATTGCTATAATTTATTATTTAAGGACCAGGACTTTATAACAATTTATAAGGCTATTATTATATTGAATACATTCAATTATATAGAAAGACGTTAGCCTGGCGCTATTAGCATGAAGAAGCGCCAGCATAGCTCGGTAGCACAGCTTTCTCACTAAGATCGCTAGCTAGGGTTCATAGTTGCACAATTAAATTGCTTAACATTAATAATCATAACATGGAGATTAATGGCTAAATATGTATATTCCACTTACCACTCCTCTGTCGCTGCCATAAGCCAGGCTGATGTCTAAACTGGCTGTGCTTCGACATGGCTACAGCGCTGTTGGAATGGGTTAATGTGATTGGCTGAAACATAAGGTACCCCAACTGGGGTCCGTTCATGTGATTGGCTGAAACAAGGAAGCTGTCTGATTGGTTGCTGATCATCCAATCAGATAAAACATTTATTAAAAACCAACATTTGTGGATTGAGACATCAGGGGAGTCTCAAAATTCATCACACACAAATGCAGCGCAACTCATAGACCAGAAGCAGCTTGTAAATCAAGATATTTGTGTTTCCATCAAAAATACAAGTGCGGCTCTCGTCCTGTGCATTTGTGAATTATAAGACTGTTTTTCAGTGTTTCTTTACACGGTAGGAGATGACAGTACTACCTATACATAATGCAGAAGAGCAGATAAATTTGTAGTTTTACTTGAGGTGGCAGGAACAAGATCAAAGTTCTAAGAGGTAAGCTGCATAACTTCTGGAAAGTCCTTAAAGTAAGCCTTCCAACTGCAGGCTTTGTTAGCGTAGTATAACAATCAATTAACCAATCAATTTTAATCAAATTACAATGTTCTTTAACATCTTGAATGACCCATTTTACTCGTATTTTCAAAACTATATAGACCATCACTATGGATTTGGGAAACATTTGTTTTTGTTCATAGCATGAATGACCTCAAACTCCACACAGCTATCATTTTAAATATCCCCTTTCAATTAAGTATTGAATTAGAATGAATCAGCATCATTACTGTTGGGTCTGTTTTTTGTGGGAGAAGGGGATGTGGGATTCTGCCCCTATTAGTACATTATTTGCAATGGTTGGTAATGTTCAGCTTCTATCATTTTTGAACAAATCTGTATATTAAATGTTTTTGTGTGACTTAAATACAGGACAAGACTAACCTGTGTTGTGGCTGTTGTCTGAATCTTTTTCATCTCCTTGTCTTTGCCATCATCTGACCTTGCAGTCTCAGAGGCGTTGCTCCTTGTCTCTACTCCACCATTCGTCTTATCAGCCAGCAATTCCCCTTCAAATTCTGTTGCACCGTCGGAGGTCTGTGGGATTTTGGAAAAGCCTTCAGTTTCTGAGTTCATGTTTTCCAGCACTTTTTTGAGTTCAAACTCCTCCTTTACCAAGATGCTGGGTAAGGAGCTGCCTGTCATGTGAGCCAGAAGGCCAATTTCATCCCTGGATCCAGTGTGATCGGGAAGCTCTGAATTCGGCAGGACCAGAGGCTCAGCTAGGCTGAGATCCGGTAGGAGATTGTCCTCAATGCTGCCCGTCACCTTGCCAAACAGGAAATTGTTATTTTGAGGGATGTCGTCCTTCTCATCATCCAGTGTAATGAGAGGGGCAGCATTCTGGTCATTCATGCTGCCCTTTGGCATCAACATACTGCTGACATTATTGTCGAGCTTCCGCACAGCGGCACAGTAAACATTATCCAACAGAGACTCCACCTCAACCAGAGGCCCGTTCTCAGATACTCCCACTGTCTCAGAAGACAGCTCTGTGTCATCCATCTTCACCTCTGTAGCTTCCACCTTTTCAGCTTTGATGTCCACAAGAAGGTCATGAACTGCAACTCTGACCCCATCTATTGTATTCTCAGATCCCCCGAAGTCTCCCTCAGGCCCCTTCCCTTCAGTCAGCAGGTTGCGCGAATCAGCACTCTCGTAGTCTGCCTCGCTGTCGGGGGTCTGGGAATGATCATCAATTTCTCCGATCTCAATCACATCTTTGATGTTTGAGGTCTGAGCAGAGAGACCACAGATGGTGCTGACCAAACCCTTCTTCCCTTTCTTTATGTTCTCCTCCTCCTGACGTTGGTACTCTTCATACATCTTTGCTAAATATTCTTTGTGCGCCTCATACGTCACCTGTGGAGAAAATTTAACGAAATACATATAGGATATACTGTAATCCTCTGACTATTATTTAAATGGTTGGCAGATTACTTAAAAGGTCTGCCTCAGCATCAGAGGTCAGTGTTTCTCTCTTTTGTGCTGCACTCACCTTAGAGTGGGCTATAGAGAGAGTGTCCACCCACACACGCCATCCTCCCCATTCATACTTGATGGCATGGTAAAGCAGAATACGGAATATGTTGTACATCATCTCAGTCATTTTCTGTTCTTCTGAGTTTTTGGGGTTAATGTAGCCGAGAGAAAACATCCAGTCTTGCCATACAGAGCACTGCAACAGACACCTGCAAAATTCCAACAGTGAAAACAAATTGGCTTCATGTAAACTGGATAAAACATTGACAAGTAGTACATATTAGGTAATATTTACTACTTGTCAGCTTCTGTATGTTAGAATCTTCTTGCCTTAACCTGATAATAGTCTATTTCAGTTAAATAGTTTAACTTAGCTCTATAAACTCCATGCCTTCAACATCCTAGTACAAGGTTTTGTGAGGTTGAAGTGTGATTCTTCATTTCCTTCAGTAACTGAACAATCATTTGGCATTTTAAATGAACAAAATAGGCTTCATAATGAAATTTGTTCATTTGGATTTTGTTTCAGTCTATTCCTTTGAATCTATTCCCTTTTTAATGGCATATTACATATCGCTACATATAAAGCTTTTGTTGACACCTCAGTAGTTAGAAACGTTGAATATATTTATGAGATAAATTACATAAAAGTTTGACAACCAATTAAATAACTAGTACCAAAAACGGAAAATACGCCTTGCACATGTCATGACTACGGTTACTTTCTTCTCTTACAGGGTAATTATATATAGGTTTCGTGGATTCTCTGCCTTTTCTCCTGGATTCATTCATTGATCTGTCAGATAATTAATAAAGCAAGTGAGAAAAAATGTGGTCTAAGTCTACTTGCCGTCTGTTGTCTCGACTGCTGCTGAAGAGTTTGATCATATCTGAAAGGAAGAGCCGCCGGACCTCCATCAGTTCTGTGCCGGGGGCGGAGCTCTTCAGTAAATTTGCTACGACCTTGAGAATCACTGAAAAGAAATACATTTACAAAAAATAAAATAAAAAGTACACACTTTGTTAATTCCAGCAATCAATTACTGTGGAAGGCAGAGCAACTTGACATCAAGCAGGCTTACTTGGATTCTGAATCTTGACAGTGGAGTCAGGCTCAGGATGAGGTTTGTGAACTACCTGTGTGCACACCTGCTCTGTCAAAATCTGGGATGAGGAGCAGTGAAAAGATTTCCATCACACTCACACAGTTCATAATAATTGAGCATTTATGGGAAAAACAAACAATGCAGTTACCTCATAAAGGGTGTTGTAAGTTGTAACAGACACAGTGTTGGTGTGCAGCATAAGCCTCTCGCCCAGAAGAGTAAAAAGGCTGTGTGTGTGCATGATTTCCACCTTCCTTCTGTTAATACACACATACACACACGCAGAACGGTGAAGTGGTGTGTTTGGAACTTCCTAAGCCACTCAAATCAGTGAGTGCCATCAGCTTGCCTCCCTATGCTCATCCACAGGGAGCCAGGCTCTAGAGACAAGTGTCAGGAAAACCGCCTGCTGTCATAAATTGGGTGAATTTTGTCGGAGGTGTGTATAGGATAAAGAAGTTAGCCTGTCACCAGGAGTGGCTCAAGATACCGAGGCATACTACAGGTGAATAGGTTCAACAGTGACAAACTGAATAAGAAATGCTGTCAGCCAGAGCTTCTTTGTTCGACTTTTTTTTTTTTCCTTTCACGTTGTAAAGCTTGGAAATTGGGCACTTAGAAAAAGAGCACCTTTTCTTTCAGCTGCATAAATATGGAAATTTGAAATGAGAGCAGACTGATGATGTATTGCCTACTGAACTGTAAAGCACGAATGTTAAAAGAATGAAGAGAAACAGAGAAGCTTTGCTTTCATGAGACTAGAGACAATGTCAAGATTTTTGACAGATTATATATTTCCACTGAACTGAATGAAGGTAATTTAGTTACAAACCACTGAAGACTTTGTTCCAAAATTTAATGTAAAACAAAAAATGGTTTATATTAATTCCAATGTCTGTATTTGCAGAGGAGAGAGAAAGAAAGACAAATTTGACCAAAATTTAAAACTGCGTAACATTTGCTCTTTACATGGCTTCCAAAACTAAGTGGTATACAGATACAAACGGTACGTTTTGAAACCAAGAACAAACACTGATCACTGCTACCCAAACAGTATGATTTACACATTTGTCTGCAAAAGCAACCTGGAAATAAAATACTGTGGGAAAGAGCTGAGATTTACAAGGTTTTATTTCTGCCTGCAGTAGCATAACTTGGCCTTATGCCTAACCTTATTTCCCATTCGGCATCACCACTCCCTGGCACTCCACTGCTGTGAGCGCAGCATCACCATTTATCCTCTCTGCTCACCCTGCAACCTGCATTTAAAACTGTAAGCTGTCCATCCAAAAAAGTTTCTTATTATCTGTCTTGACATGATGTTCTAACATTTTAGTTTGTTTTGTTTTTTTCTTCTTCTTAACTGCATCTTAGGCCTCTTCCGATCATGCTAATTAATGAGTAAAGGCATGGTGCAAAGACTTCACTTCAGGAGACAAACAGGTTCAACTCATGTCCACAAATAAATACTCAGATCATTCTAGAAGAATCCACTTATGCACTTTCAAAATTAATTATGTGCATCCAAGTCATAGTACAGTAAATTCCAAGTTTAGTTTATAATGCCGGTTGAAATAAGGTTACCAAAGCAAACCTCACAGATTTTAGTTTGACTCTTTGACTTGCTCCTTTTTGCAAACATGTCGGCTGAATGTTGCAGTCGTTCAGTGCAAGAATCAGACTTTTTTTTTTTTTTTTCAAAATTAGGTAGGACAAATTTTTTTTCCATCTTCTTTATATTGTTCAGTGCTACAATCTCTGAGCTTGTGAAACTATCAATAAAACAATTTGTAGAAATTAGGTAGCTACCCACTGCTGCCATGTTCTGCAATAAGGAAACTGTAAACATGTAGATATTCTTTAAATGTTGCTGAGGTTATTATCAGATGAAAATCTATTTTATCTACAAAATTTGATCTCAGTTGTGGAATAAGCAATTAAATAAAAATCAAGTTTTGAGATCTGATCTAAATGTTGCAATACAAAACTAAAGCAAGAAAACCTTATTGTGGCAAAAAAAAAAAATAGATAAGTAAAGCTCAAGATTAGATATTCAATCTTGAGGTAATAAATAACTGGCCTGGGAGGAATCAATAAGCCTGAATGAAAGATCATTGCTGCTCCTCCTCCTCGTTAGCCACTATTTTGTAGAATCTGAAGCTATTCAGAAAAGTGGAGCACCCCAATTCGCAAAACTGGCATCAAGTCAGATTGTCATTGGATTTCTTCCTGCCAAGTAAAATTTTAAGGTGAAACTTTATGATACACAACTTTCTAATCTACCCCTGCTTACATTTTGATGAAAGCAAGGTTATAAACACTACCGTACACCAGTTTCAATGCACTTCAATTATTTATCGTAAGAGAAGCAAAATATCCCATTGCTGATCTGAATCATAGCAAATGGAATTGGTTACTTACTTGTGTCCCAAGTGCTTCAGAAAATATCCAAGTACTTTGAGGGATTGCACACGAATATTTTCACTCTTAGAGGCCAAGAGCTTGTAGACTACCCTGGAATAGACACATGATGCAAATTAGCCAAGAAGCATGGTCTTCAGAGAATTAACTGTAGTCCCATTGATGAAGAGGCACTTCACCGGCTGGCTGACAGCCTCTTTCTTTTGGAACAAATTTGCATGTGGAGGTCTGGATAAAATCAGTAATCTTTTCTTTTGAAGAAACCAAAGTCATTTTAATGTATGTAACTGCAACTTCACAGCTGACATGAGGCAAATATGATCATTTAATATTGCTATCCTATTGTTTTATGTACTTTAATATCCTGCTGATTATTTGTTTTTATTCATTTATCAAACAGACACTAATGTTGTGCAGTGAGGTATGTTGATTTTTGTCAGGAAATCACCACTTGTGCCGTAATCGTATGTTCTGCATGCTTCTTACCGTATTCCATTTCTCTGGTCAAAAGCAGGGATCATGGAAGCTGGATGCTCAGACATGAGAGCTACCACCAACTGCAACACGTCATGCAGGTTTTCATCCTGTAGGCACACCATTATAGAAACACAGAAGAGACAGAAACAGGAGTCAAAGAGTGGAAATGCAGTTTAAGAGTTTTTTTTTTTTTCTATGTAAATGCATCGTCCATCTCTCCTGCGATTGTGAATTTGCCCACAAAATATCCCAGTATAAATGCAGAGCTGCAGAAGCAACATAAGCAGCTAAGTAAATTTCTTAAGCTTCCTCAGATGCTTCCAGTTCAGTTGGAAGATAGAATCCTAATTGTCACCAGTCAGATAATGAACCAAACTCCAAAAATATCTTGCTTGCACTTCACCATCTGGTACTCGGGAAAGATCTCTACCCTCATGGCTTTAGCTCCAGAGGTAGGTTGCAGTTTTCATGTTCTGGGCAGCCAAATGCTTTCTTAATCCCCTTATCATTAGAGGTCGTTGGGATTAAGAAAGCCCCTAATCTGTAGAGGTCCAGAAAAATAAGGCAATTGCAGTATTACAACAAGTAGTTGCAGACTCCTTACCCCACATCAGCTAATGGAGAATAGTTGGACTTGTGCATTGCAGACAAAAATTGAGTTGCTAGTTAAAACAAACTGCTGATAGAAGAAAAATTCTGAGGAGGATTTGTGACAATGCAGCGAAGGGCAGGAGAGTGGCATAAAATCGCTGAGTGAATTCCCTTGGAGGATAGAAAGAGACGTGTACCTCCTGCATTGTTAGCAAATAGTTGAGGATGCTCTGCAATTCATCCTCCTTCACACCTCGATCCTAAAAGAAAACAAAATAATAACGCATTGAATCATTCAGAAGGGGAAGAAAGCATAAAAGACATGTACACTAATAATCAGGTGCTGATTATTTTCTTTGTTCAGGCGTTTTTTGGGGGNCTCATGAGCGCATACAGTAAAAGCCCGAAAGGTCTGGGAATCCTTTAAAATGGACATGGTCTGTCTATGGAGGACAAAGTCTTGGTGGATCACATTATTTTACAGAATGCAGGAGTCGTTCTCACGATCCGATTTTATGCCTCGGTGATTCCTGAGGGAGACAAATAAATATTTAATTTTAATCACTTGCTATCGGTTGATTTTTTTTATTATTATTATTATATTCAGGGATGTACACACCCCTGAACTACCAATCAAAACTTTTTATATTACATTTAAAAGGGAAGGAGGGAGAGAGCGCGGTGTGTAGCATATTTTGGCAGATTGCTCAGCCTTGTGTAAATAAAAAGAAAAAAAAATCACTTCTTGTTTCTGAAAAGCGTGACTTTGGTGAAGTATTACATTGCTATAATTTATTATTTAAGGACCAGGACTTTATAACAATTTATAAGGCTATTATTATATTGAATACATTCAATTATATAGAAAGACGTTAGCCTGGCGCTATTAGCATGAAGAAGCGCCAGCATAGCTCGGTAGCACAGCTTTCTCACTAAGATCGCTAGCTAGGGTTCATAGTTGCACAATTAAATTGCTTAACATTAATAATCATAACATGGAGATTAATGGCTAAATATGTATATTCCACTTACCACTCCTCTGTCGCTGCCATAAGCCAGGCTGATGTCTAAACTGGCTGTGCTTCGACATGGCTACAGCGCTGTTGGAATGGGTTAATGTGATTGGCTGAAACATAAGGTACCCCAACTGGGGTCCGTTCATGTGATTGGCTGAAACAAGGAAGCTGTCTGATTGGTTGCTGATCATCCAATCAGATAAAACATTTATTAAAAACCAACATTTGTGGATTGAGACATCAGGGGAGTCTCAAAATTCATCACACACAAATGCAGCGCAACTCATAGACCAGAAGCAGCTTGTAAATCAAGATATTTGTGTTTCCATCAAAAATACAAGTGCGGCTCTCGTCCTGTGCATTTGTGAATTATAAGACTGTTTTTCAGTGTTTCTTTACACGGTAGGAGATGACAGTACTACCTATACATAATGCAGAAGAGCAGATAAATTTGTAGTTTTACTTGAGGTGGCAGGAACAAGATCAAAGTTCTAAGAGGTAAGCTGCATAACTTCTGGAAAGTCCTTAAAGTAAGCCTTCCAACTGCAGGCTTTGTTAGCGTAGTATAACAATCAATTAACCAATCAATTTTAATCAAATTACAATGTTCTTTAACATCTTGAATGACCCATTTTACTCGTATTTTCAAAACTATATAGACCATCACTATGGATTTGGGAAACATTTGTTTTTGTTCATAGCATGAATGACCTCAAACTCCACACAGCTATCATTTTAAATATCCCCTTTCAATTAAGTATTGAATTAGAATGAATCAGCATCATTACTGTTGGGTCTGTTTTTTGTGGGAGAAGGGGATGTGGGATTCTGCCCCTATTAGTACATTATTTGCAATGGTTGGTAATGTTCAGCTTCTATCATTTTTGAACAAATCTGTATATTAAATGTTTTTGTGTGACTTAAATACAGGACAAGACTAACCTGTGTTGTGGCTGTTGTCTGAATCTTTTTCATCTCCTTGTCTTTGCCATCATCTGACCTTGCAGTCTCAGAGGCGTTGCTCCTTGTCTCTACTCCACCATTCGTCTTATCAGCCAGCAATTCCCCTTCAAATTCTGTTGCACCGTCGGAGGTCTGTGGGATTTTGGAAAAGCCTTCAGTTTCTGAGTTCATGTTTTCCAGCACTTTTTTGAGTTCAAACTCCTCCTTTACCAAGATGCTGGGTAAGGAGCTGCCTGTCATGTGAGCCAGAAGGCCAATTTCATCCCTGGATCCAGTGTGATCGGGAAGCTCTGAATTCGGCAGGACCAGAGGCTCAGCTAGGCTGAGATCCGGTAGGAGATTGTCCTCAATGCTGCCCGTCACCTTGCCAAACAGGAAATTGTTATTTTGAGGGATGTCGTCCTTCTCATCATCCAGTGTAATGAGAGGGGCAGCATTCTGGTCATTCATGCTGCCCTTTGGCATCAACATACTGCTGACATTATTGTCGAGCTTCCGCACAGCGGCACAGTAAACATTATCCAACAGAGACTCCACCTCAACCAGAGGCCCGTTCTCAGATACTCCCACTGTCTCAGAAGACAGCTCTGTGTCATCCATCTTCACCTCTGTAGCTTCCACCTTTTCAGCTTTGATGTCCACAAGAAGGTCATGAACTGCAACTCTGACCCCATCTATTGTATTCTCAGATCCCCCGAAGTCTCCCTCAGGCCCCTTCCCTTCAGTCAGCAGGTTGCGCGAATCAGCACTCTCGTAGTCTGCCTCGCTGTCGGGGGTCTGGGAATGATCATCAATTTCTCCGATCTCAATCACATCTTTGATGTTTGAGGTCTGAGCAGAGAGACCACAGATGGTGCTGACCAAACCCTTCTTCCCTTTCTTTATGTTCTCCTCCTCCTGACGTTGGTACTCTTCATACATCTTTGCTAAATATTCTTTGTGCGCCTCATACGTCACCTGTGGAGAAAATTTAACGAAATACATATAGGATATACTGTAATCCTCTGACTATTATTTAAATGGTTGGCAGATTACTTAAAAGGTCTGCCTCAGCATCAGAGGTCAGTGTTTCTCTCTTTTGTGCTGCACTCACCTTAGAGTGGGCTATAGAGAGAGTGTCCACCCACACACGCCATCCTCCCCATTCATACTTGATGGCATGGTAAAGCAGAATACGGAATATGTTGTACATCATCTCAGTCATTTTCTGTTCTTCTGAGTTTTTGGGGTTAATGTAGCCGAGAGAAAACATCCAGTCTTGCCATACAGAGCACTGCAACAGACACCTGCAAAATTCCAACAGTGAAAACAAATTGGCTTCATGTAAACTGGATAAAACATTGACAAGTAGTACATATTAGGTAATATTTACTACTTGTCAGCTTCTGTATGTTAGAATCTTCTTGCCTTAACCTGATAATAGTCTATTTCAGTTAAATAGTTTAACTTAGCTCTATAAACTCCATGCCTTCAACATCCTAGTACAAGGTTTTGTGAGGTTGAAGTGTGATTCTTCATTTCCTTCAGTAACTGAACAATCATTTGGCATTTTAAATGAACAAAATAGGCTTCATAATGAAATTTGTTCATTTGGATTTTGTTTCAGTCTATTCCTTTGAATCTATTCCCTTTTTAATGGCATATTACATATCGCTACATATAAAGCTTTTGTTGACACCTCAGTAGTTAGAAACGTTGAATATATTTATGAGATAAATTACATAAAAGTTTGACAACCAATTAAATAACTAGTACCAAAAACGGAAAATACGCCTTGCACATGTCATGACTACGGTTACTTTCTTCTCTTACAGGGTAATTATATATAGGTTTCGTGGATTCTCTGCCTTTTCTCCTGGATTCATTCATTGATCTGTCAGATAATTAATAAAGCAAGTGAGAAAAAATGTGGTCTAAGTCTACTTGCCGTCTGTTGTCTCGACTGCTGCTGAAGAGTTTGATCATATCTGAAAGGAAGAGCCGCCGGACCTCCATCAGTTCTGTGCCGGGGGCGGAGCTCTTCAGTAAATTTGCTACGACCTTGAGAATCACTGAAAAGAAATACATTTACAAAAAATAAAATAAAAAGTACACACTTTGTTAATTCCAGCAATCAATTACTGTGGAAGGCAGAGCAACTTGACATCAAGCAGGCTTACTTGGATTCTGAATCTTGACAGTGGAGTCAGGCTCAGGATGAGGTTTGTGAACTACCTGTGTGCACACCTGCTCTGTCAAAATCTGGGATGAGGAGCAGTGAAAAGATTTCCATCACACTCACACAGTTCATAATAATTGAGCATTTATGGGAAAAACAAACAATGCAGTTACCTCATAAAGGGTGTTGTAAGTTGTAACAGACACAGTGTTGGTGTGCAGCATAAGCCTCTCGCCCAGAAGAGTAAAAAGGCTGTGTGTGTGCATGATTTCCACCTTCCTTCTGTTAATACACACATACACACACGCAGAACGGTGAAGTGGTGTGTTTGGAACTTCCTAAGCCACTCAAATCAGTGAGTGCCATCAGCTTGCCTCCCTATGCTCATCCACAGGGAGCCAGGCTCTAGAGACAAGTGTCAGGAAAACCGCCTGCTGTCATAAATTGGGTGAATTTTGTCGGAGGTGTGTATAGGATAAAGAAGTTAGCCTGTCACCAGGAGTGGCTCAAGATACCGAGGCATACTACAGGTGAATAGGTTCAACAGTGACAAACTGAATAAGAAATGCTGTCAGCCAGAGCTTCTTTGTTCGACTTTTTTTTTTTCCTTTCACGTTGTAAAGCTTGGAAATTGGGCACTTAGAAAAAGAGCACCTTTTCTTTCAGCTGCATAAATATGGAAATTTGAAATGAGAGCAGACTGATGATGTATTGCCTACTGAACTGTAAAGCACGAATGTTAAAAGAATGAAGAGAAACAGAGAAGCTTTGCTTTCATGAGACTAGAGACAATGTCAAGATTTTTGACAGATTATATATTTCCACTGAACTGAATGAAGGTAATTTAGTTACAAACCACTGAAGACTTTGTTCCAAAATTTAATGTAAAACAAAAAATGGTTTATATTAATTCCAATGTCTGTATTTGCAGAGGAGAGAGAAAGAAAGACAAATTTGACCAAAATTTAAAACTGCGTAACATTTGCTCTTTACATGGCTTCCAAAACTAAGTGGTATACAGATACAAACGGTACGTTTTGAAACCAAGAACAAACACTGATCACTGCTACCCAAACAGTATGATTTACACATTTGTCTGCAAAAGCAACCTGGAAATAAAATACTGTGGGAAAGAGCTGAGATTTACAAGGTTTTATTTCTGCCTGCAGTAGCATAACTTGGCCTTATGCCTAACCTTATTTCCCATTCGGCATCACCACTCCCTGGCACTCCACTGCTGTGAGCGCAGCATCACCATTTATCCTCTCTGCTCACCCTGCAACCTGCATTTAAAACTGTAAGCTGTCCATCCAAAAAAGTTTCTTATTATCTGTCTTGACATGATGTTCTAACATTTTAGTTTGTTTTGTTTTTTTCTTCTTCTTAACTGCATCTTAGGCCTCTTCCGATCATGCTAATTAATGAGTAAAGGCATGGTGCAAAGACTTCACTTCAGGAGACAAACAGGTTCAACTCATGTCCACAAATAAATACTCAGATCATTCTAGAAGAATCCACTTATGCACTTTCAAAATTAATTATGTGCATCCAAGTCATAGTACAGTAAATTCCAAGTTTAGTTTATAATGCCGGTTGAAATAAGGTTACCAAAGCAAACCTCACAGATTTTAGTTTGACTCTTTGACTTGCTCCTTTTTGCAAACATGTCGGCTGAATGTTGCAGTCGTTCAGTGCAAGAATCAGACTTTTTTTTTTTTTTTTCAAAATTAGGTAGGACAAATTTTTTTTCCATCTTCTTTATATTGTTCAGTGCTACAATCTCTGAGCTTGTGAAACTATCAATAAAACAATTTGTAGAAATTAGGTAGCTACCCACTGCTGCCATGTTCTGCAATAAGGAAACTGTAAACATGTAGATATTCTTTAAATGTTGCTGAGGTTATTATCAGATGAAAATCTATTTTATCTACAAAATTTGATCTCAGTTGTGGAATAAGCAATTAAATAAAAATCAAGTTTTGAGATCTGATCTAAATGTTGCAATACAAAACTAAAGCAAGAAAACCTTATTGTGGCAAAAAAAAAAAATAGATAAGTAAAGCTCAAGATTAGATATTCAATCTTGAGGTAATAAATAACTGGCCTGGGAGGAATCAATAAGCCTGAATGAAAGATCATTGCTGCTCCTCCTCCTCGTTAGCCACTATTTTGTAGAATCTGAAGCTATTCAGAAAAGTGGAGCACCCCAATTCGCAAAACTGGCATCAAGTCAGATTGTCATTGGATTTCTTCCTGCCAAGTAAAATTTTAAGGTGAAACTTTATGATACACAACTTTCTAATCTACCCCTGCTTACATTTTGATGAAAGCAAGGTTATAAACACTACCGTACACCAGTTTCAATGCACTTCAATTATTTATCGTAAGAGAAGCAAAATATCCCATTGCTGATCTGAATCATAGCAAATGGAATTGGTTACTTACTTGTGTCCCAAGTGCTTCAGAAAATATCCAAGTACTTTGAGGGATTGCACACGAATATTTTCACTCTTAGAGGCCAAGAGCTTGTAGACTACCCTGGAATAGACACATGATGCAAATTAGCCAAGAAGCATGGTCTTCAGAGAATTAACTGTAGTCCCATTGATGAAGAGGCACTTCACCGGCTGGCTGACAGCCTCTTTCTTTTGGAACAAATTTGCATGTGGAGGTCTGGATAAAATCAGTAATCTTTTCTTTTGAAGAAACCAAAGTCATTTTAATGTATGTAACTGCAACTTCACAGCTGACATGAGGCAAATATGATCATTTAATATTGCTATCCTATTGTTTTATGTACTTTAATATCCTGCTGATTATTTGTTTTTATTCATTTATCAAACAGACACTAATGTTGTGCAGTGAGGTATGTTGATTTTTGTCAGGAAATCACCACTTGTGCCGTAATCGTATGTTCTGCATGCTTCTTACCGTATTCCATTTCTCTGGTCAAAAGCAGGGATCATGGAAGCTGGATGCTCAGACATGAGAGCTACCACCAACTGCAACACGTCATGCAGGTTTTCATCCTGTAGGCACACCATTATAGAAACACAGAAGAGACAGAAACAGGAGTCAAAGAGTGGAAATGCAGTTTAAGAGTTTTTTTTTTTTTCTATGTAAATGCATCGTCCATCTCTCCTGCGATTGTGAATTTGCCCACAAAATATCCCAGTATAAATGCAGAGCTGCAGAAGCAACATAAGCAGCTAAGTAAATTTCTTAAGCTTCCTCAGATGCTTCCAGTTCAGTTGGAAGATAGAATCCTAATTGTCACCAGTCAGATAATGAACCAAACTCCAAAAATATCTTGCTTGCACTTCACCATCTGGTACTCGGGAAAGATCTCTACCCTCATGGCTTTAGCTCCAGAGGTAGGTTGCAGTTTTCATGTTCTGGGCAGCCAAATGCTTTCTTAATCCCCTTATCATTAGAGGTCGTTGGGATTAAGAAAGCCCCTAATCTGTAGAGGTCCAGAAAAATAAGGCAATTGCAGTATTACAACAAGTAGTTGCAGACTCCTTACCCCACATCAGCTAATGGAGAATAGTTGGACTTGTGCATTGCAGACAAAAATTGAGTTGCTAGTTAAAACAAACTGCTGATAGAAGAAAAATTCTGAGGAGGATTTGTGACAATGCAGCGAAGGGCAGGAGAGTGGCATAAAATCGCTGAGTGAATTCCCTTGGAGGATAGAAAGAGACGTGTACCTCCTGCATTGTTAGCAAATAGTTGAGGATGCTCTGCAATTCATCCTCCTTCACACCTCGATCCTAAAAGAAAACAAAATAATAACGCATTGAATCATTCAGAAGGGGAAGAAAGCATAAAAGACATGTACACTAATAATCAGGTGCTGATTATTTTCTTTGTTCAGGCGTTTTTTGGGGGCTTTTTTTATAAAGAAAATTTCCATGTCATGAATTCTCACTAAGATCTGACTGGGTTTTCCAGCTGTTTTTTTTATTCTCCAGTGAAACGGAGAATGAAATGTTTTTGAAATGTATTGTAGTGGAACAAATATCCAAACAGATTGTTTATGCTGGAGCAATCTGTTTGGATGCTAGTAATTATGTCGGCCCAAACGCCAGCAGACACTTTTAAAGGGTCCAGTTTTTAACAATTCTGGACCGTTGCCTTTGGATTGGCTCATAAGACTGCACTGTATAGCTTGTGCATACAATTTGGTTGAGAGTGACTATACTATGACATTCACAATGAGAGAGATAATGTAGCTTCGAGGGCTGTCTGTCTGTCATGTGACCTATCTTATCCTGCTAGCTGGACTCCGTTGTGCACAGGCAGCTGTGTAACGGAGGCAGTTTTTTTTTTTTTTTACACTACTCATTAAATTTTTGAAAAAGCAACTTTTCTTGTAAGTTCTGTCTGCACATAATTAACTGCAATCACATAAAAGTCAGCATGCCAACAGTAGAATACCACTTAAAGAGATATGGGTGGAAACACCTTAAGATGTAGTTTATTGAAAGCTGTGGCTGTATGGGGTTGATTCAAATATAGCTTTAAAAACAAATGAAGCTACTGGTTTAGCCTTATTTTTAAATTACATAAATCTTTTGGGACAAAAAAAAAATCCTGCTGAAGTCAATATATGCGAAAACAGTACAAAGAGTAAGAACCTCACGTCGTACTGGAATCCAGACATATATTGTATTTTTACTTAATATTTAACTTTAAGATATACATAAAAAGACCCGCTTCTCAGCACAGCTAACTTCATAAGGAGCACAACAGTAGACCATCTCAAAGGATAAAGGCAAAATCTCTAGATTTTCTCAGTGCCGTTGTGTAGGGAATCTGATGTATGAAGACAGGTGGGATATACCTTCAGAATGAGTTGTTTGAGGAAGAGAAGCATGAACGCCCGCAGAGAGATTACCTCTTTCTGGGTTGGCCTCGGCCCATCTGTGGTTTCAGAAAATAAAAAAAATAAAAAGAATGAAGCAAGGATAAGAAAGAAAAGCAGATATCATCTTTCTTCTGCTGTCAATTTTTAAGTCTTCTTTCTGAGTTGTCTTTGAGCATGTGAGAGAATTGACACACTCTGAATGCTCTAAAACCTTGGGTGTATAAGCTGAAGTTTTAACCGATTTCAACAGCAACATAGTAGTTTTTTTTTTTTTTTTTTTTTCATTTTTCTTTTTTGATAGAGAGGAATTTGTAGATTTGCAATGAATACAACAAGCTGGAAAGGAAAGGTCGTCTGGAATATTCCTTCCAAATGTATCCATCATTTCCTGCTGCGTCTAAACTCAGACAGTCTCCCAAGTAACCTTGGCCGCAGCATGGGGTCCAGGCTGCCAGTCTAAGGTCACCTTATGCACACATGGCCATCAAACCGAACAACAACACATTATAACAGCACTGGATTCATCTGACAACTTCAAATCACTTTGGCATTCTGACGATGACCTCATATCGTAATTTATTTCTCATCTCTTTATAATATATCCACCAAAATTAACAATAGCTGATAAGTTTTGCTACCAGGAGTATACATCTTGTAAAAATTAGGAGGAATCTCAGGATACATTTATTTATCGCCATGTCAGAGATCTGTTTGGCACAGGAATCTTTTTTTTTTTTTTTTTTTAATAGCAGATTTTATTCAAAATTCCCTGGTTTTTGGCCCAGCCTGTTTTTATGTACACAGAGTTAATAAGCTGCAGCTACAGCCAGATCAATAAAACCCAAGAGTATTCATTAGGACACAGCAGAAATCACAATATATAGAATGCGCTGACCTTGTTGCGCTAGCAGAACTCCTGCTGTTACACTAAAGGTTTGTCAAAGTTTCAGTCGTGTTAACCCATTTGTTGTTTATCCCGTGCAAAAAGCAAAGCACTGGGACAGAGAAAATCCTCTGCCACTACGGTGCTATTATATAGCACCAGCTGGGTTAAATACAATAACAAGAGGAAGTTCAGAGAAAATTGGTCACTTTGCCCAATGCTCCCCACTCTCCTTCCCTGCACTGATAAACTCCAACCTCTGCCTTGGCTGAACACATGTTTATTTGAAATGGGAACCGATATAATGGCAGCAGACACCTGACCATCCTGCTACTTCAGCCAGTCAATGTAATCAATGATGAGGCTCCCTGAGGAAGGTGGAGGAAGGTAAGTGCCTCTGCATCCTGACACTGATTAATAGCAGTAGAGAGGAAACTCCACCAAAGGGATAGAGCCGAACATAAAAGGGATGATAAGAACATTATTACCACAGCCACCACATCTAAGTTATTCACAACCAATTATGCTCACCAACCCTGCATGGCCCTTGTTTCTCATTCACAGACTGCTTTAATTCCTGCGTCCCAAAGGCACAGGAAGAATGAGTTTATTGAAAAACAATTTATGTCCATGTGATTATTGCTGGAATTTTATTGCAGCTTATGAATGATAATAAAGTCAAGACAATAACATGCGTCTGTTATAGTTGTACAAACCTTTCCACATAAAAAGGATTTATTACAGATTAACTCCCTGTGTCCTTGATAACAGAAACCCTTGTTTTTACATTTGGAGCAGCATTAGCAGGTATTCGGCTGGAGTGTAATAATGGTACATGCGTTTTCTTGACAGTTGTGGGTATGAGCTTTTTAGTCATATTGTGATAATATACAGAAAAAAACTCCAGTGACATTTTAAATCTGCTCACATCCAGGCCATTTATGAGAGGAATTTTACATTCTGGCATTCAACTTTTAAACATTAGAATATGAAGTGACAAAACAAAACAGAAAATAAAATCAAAGAGCACAGATAATTCAGAGACTAAACACCCACCATTTTCACTGCAGTCTAACGTTTGTGAACATCCTGGTTCCTTAGTGAACCATAGTGATGGTGGACAAAGAAAGATGCATCAAATAGAAGCTTTAGTTTTTTTTAGTTTTTTTTTTCCTTTTGCCTCATTAACCGTCACTAACAATTCAGGTGAGTCCTAAGGCATAAGTACTATACAACTCTTGTCAGCAGTGGACTGTCGTGCTTTGTTGTTGAAAACACCATTTTTAAAACATATCTTGCGTGTAACTAAGAGACGTTATGGAGTTCTCATGAGCAAATTCTAGGTTCAAACATTGACGTTCAAGTGTCTCTGTGTCCTAAAAGTCAGCCATTTGGAAAATAGGGCCTAACAACCCCTGCAAAGGTTTGATCGCTAGCCTGGCTATTTCCTTCCTGTGCAATTCTGCTTGATTCTAATCACACTTCACAGCACAATCTGGGCATTCTCCTATTGACTTGGATTCTCCCGGTAGAACTTCAACCTGGCCAATCAGTGAACAGAAGGAGAAGTTGTGAATAACAGTGTAATTTTTCTACGCTGTTGTAGAATTATAGTCTATCATTAGTTTTGGCAATGGCAGAGAAGGAAGTGAACAGAGCCATTTTGTTCTCCTTTCACCACACAAACTTGCCCATTTGGACTTTGTAATGGACCACAGAACATGACACAATGAAAGGTTTTATTTTCTGAGGAGAAATAGTTAATCTTTCCAATGGTGGTGTTTTTTAAGTTCTGCACAGTGAAGGAGGCTCCACCATGATTTAAGAACCCAAAACGTCTAAAGTCCATTATCTCTGTTAATGATCTGTCCTTTAAATGAGAGACAAAACAAGCTTGAACTGGATGTGCTGACTGGCCAAGAAGCTTTGCTGCCCACCTCATTACACACAATTTGGTAAAAATGAAGCCAGCACAGAGACTGAATAGATAAGAGAGGAAAAAGCTAATATGTTGGCTGTGGATTCAAGTCTTAGTCTGAGAGAAACTGAGCATCTGCCTGATAGCTGGGACAGATTCTGTACTATAACCAAATGATACATGGCTTTAATATGAGAGCACTCTCTGTCAAGACCTGCAAAAAACACAAGAAACTAAAAAGAGGATTTGCGTTGAGATAAAGAACAAGTGAGATCTGTTTTAAATGTTCTCTCTGAGTCCCAAAACTCAACACTTCATTATCTATGTGGTTCTCTTTTTTTTTTTTTTTTTTTTTTTTTTTTTTTTTTTTTTTACTTTGTGTTTGTTTGGCCATTCCTCTGTTCAGAAGGACAGAGAGAAAATGTGAGCTGCCCAGGCAAGCAAAGACAAATGAAACTGGGGAGCCTGAGACTAATGTACACCATGAATGTGATCCATTTTAAGATGCATCCCCAGCTGTAGTTCCTTTCGCCTTTCTTTAAAATCAAAGGTGTAATTTGTCTTCTATTCAAAGGTCTTCATTTGGAGAAGAGAAAAGGGAGCTTAATGGATATTTGTGATTAACAAATGGGTAACACAATTTGGGATGGGCAAATTTTTATATGTCTTTGCAATTAAAAGGAAAATCAAACAAATAAGTGTTGTCAACTTTTAATTCAATAGTGATATACTTTCTTATACAAACTTTTACACCTTCCCACCTTGTTCTTAGTTTTATTTTAATGCATGCACATTGCTGAGAAAATACCCTCACTGATCTATTCAATCATTTATACCAATATAATAAACCCTGGGCCATTACTCCTGGCTCAAGACAATCCGGAGGTCTTGCTCTATCTCTAGGCTTTACACAAATGACTGATTTCTGCTCATAATATGCAATAATGGTAAAAGCAAGACAACTGCAATATAATAATGGAAAAGACAAGCAATTTCTTCTTTTTTTTTTAAAAAAAAAAGCATATTTCCTCCTATTTTACCAGAGTTGATTTGGTAAAATAGTCTGATTTGACTGTGATTTACGCACATGTTCTTAATACACACACTGATGATAAAATACAATCGTCTGAATAACGCATCCAGTTTTTCTATAAAGCATACTTTACAAACCATTCTTGCATATCATATAGCTTAAGTGACAGTGGTGCACTATCATCAGTGATACACAAGTAAATGAGCTAAAGAGTGGAACTGAATAATGTCCCTTGATCAGCTCTCATTTCAGACACAAATTCTGAAAAACCACAACAATCACCATGTTTTTTTTTTTTCCCAACATGACAATTTTTGTTGTATTTAAATTGGATGAAGATTAGAAGGATACACTGACACATAAATGCTAATTGTCTTGTGATTCCTTTGTGTTGTTTTGACTTAAAACTACTGCCTATATCAACAAACCTGCATAGCATTTTTTTGGGTGTGTTATAGTACTTCAACTTTGAAAAAAAAAAAAAAAATCTGAACCTGTCAAAATTGAAAAACAACAGGTCAGACCTCCAGGAAAACTGAAATCTGTATCAGAAAACAAAAGCCTGGTTGATGCATCCCCACACTGAAAACAAGACAGTAGGTTAAACACCTGACTGGAGAGATGAGAAGTAAAGATGAAGGCCCAGTGGAATCCATAAGTCAAAATAACCCTGATAAACGAAGCATAAGGATAATTACAACTATCGTAAGGCAATTCATTACGATCCCGTTCTAACAAATCAGAAGAAGAATGAACTTCATAAAAGAATCTGCAATATTCTTCCAGTTCTTACACTCTGGGATTAATTTAACTACCTGCAGTATTAATACAAATGAAAATTACCAGTAGGAACAATTTAAGCAGAGGCATAGAAAAAAAAAAAATCTCTTTTGGATTAACTGACCTTTGATTGTGTGAGGAGTATTACATCAATGCTGTCAAGCTCCAACCTTCAGCACGTAAATTTTATTGGGCCTTGGTGCAGCATAAAGTGGGGTCTCGAAACCAATATAAAACAGCCCCTATATTAGAAAGTGGGTAGTTTTTGAAAAGAATAATGGATAGCAAAAAGGAAATGACAGTTCAAGG
This sequence comes from Poecilia latipinna, assembly GCF_001443285.1. Taxonomy (NCBI): domain Eukaryota; kingdom Metazoa; phylum Chordata; class Actinopteri; order Cyprinodontiformes; family Poeciliidae; genus Poecilia; species Poecilia latipinna. Next base: position 183,986 of record NW_015113750.1, read on the forward strand.
ACACTTTCTTTTCCTTTACAGCTCGCTTGGTGATGTGCTGTTTCACAGACTTAGTGTGCCAGTCAGTAGACTGGGCCACGTTTCATAGACTCAACACCCACAGCAAGCACCTTACTGGGATCACAATAGATGATATAGCGTGTCTGCCTAAACTGCCATCTCTCGGCCACAGTCCCAACAGCTGACAGATAAACCTTTCTGTGTGGCGATGAGTCATTTAAAAAGTGGTGGAGCTGCTTCAATTTCTGTCGTCGCTTTGATAACAGCCTTGGGACCGCACACAAGACTGGTTTTTGGTTCACTCCCAGTGGTTTCCTTTCTAAAATTCTAAGTTTGGTTTGGATTCATCCTGAGGTAGATGAGAAGCCTACAACAACCCATATAAAATCAAATTATGGTTATTGCACACACACAAAAAAAAAAGTAACTCAACATCCAGATGAATTAAAATTAAATATGCTCACCTAATCCCTTTGGAGCGATGCCACTGCTGTCTGCGGGATTGGAGGCCCAGTAGTAGTATTTCAGCATATGCATGAGCTGAAGGACTGTACCAACTCGACGGATTGTGTTGTAGATGGTAGCTGTGCCAATGAACTCAGCAGAAAGATATGTGTATAATGAAAGCTGAACCTGGAATGAGAAAAACAAATATATGTATTCATATTACCAACAGCACAGTGAAATAATCATTAAAGGCACATAACAGCTTAATCGACTAGACGAGGAGTGGAAATTAACAGGTGGCAAAAAAACAAAAAACAAACTGGAAGCAGAGCAAAGAGATAAACCTGAAGTTGAAGTGCATGGTGAATCTAAAACATGGATTTTTAAATGGAAGTGGAAAAGTACGTTTCAATTCCCGTCTTTGATGAGAACAGTCAGTCATTTTTTTTGTCATCAATGTTGGCGGGTGCTTTTGCAGTCTTGGTTTTTATGTACCCAACTTTTTCTTTGACAACCGATGATTTAGAGCACTTTTCTGTTATTTATTGCTGTCTATTGCAATGAAATGCAGTTATGCAACTCTGAAAACCAGATTTTCCTTGCACCAGAAAAAAATGGACAACACTGGAGTTTAGGACCATTACTGGTATGATTTCAAATGATTTTAGCTATAGGAAAGATACTCTAAAGAAACACCATATCTAGGGTAGTCCCTAAATTCCCTTATGAGTGGTAGAGTATGCAAGCTTTAGCTATTTTATATGCTGTGTGACATTTTAAAACACAAACTTTAGAAAGGCGCCCTTACAAAAAGGAAGGACACTTGTGATTATTCTTTTGTTGCAACAAAGCTTCTTTGAAATAAATGTTACAATAAACTTCTCCATCAACTCCCCCGGATGGTATCTCCAAAAGTTTCCACATCCTTCCTATAATCGGCCTCATTACAGCCAAGAACGACAAGGAGTTGAGATTTTATGGACTTGTGCCAGCAGAGCCATCTGTAGATTAATTTCATGGCTGTTTAGCCTTTATACATTTGACATAACTGTGGAATAAATGCTATCGTTTATTTATTTTTTTAATTATTACAGATTTGGAGTTGTAACTGTCTGCTTCCCATTTGCCTGTTACTTTGCTTCTGATACACTGTGTTTCCAGCTGTGGGTTGGTGATATTCTACTCCATTCAATGTTCAGGCTGAATGGCTGGGATTAAAATAGCTATCTTTGTTAATACAAAACGATGATTTCCTGAAAAATAATAAACTGGGAAATAACAGAAACAAAATGCAGTGGAGTTTTAGCCAGGAAAAAATTATCCATTTACAAAGCTTCACCTTCAGTCCAGGGTCCATCCAAAAAGCTCTTTCTCTTTATCTTGGCCATTTTCAGAGCAGATTTCAACCCACCTTTTGTCTGATTTGACCCTGGTTCTTACACTGGAAATAAGGAGAGGAAAAAAAAAAACTCCCCCCCCAAAAAATCATTCTAGTTTCTAAAGGATTCTTGCAGTGGAAATTCACCTTTACATAAACAGAAAGAAATGCAGCCATAAAATACAATTTATTCACAAGGTAATGCCAGAAGTCTCCTACTTTAATGCAAGTCACACAGCTTGCAGCATGCTATAAGTTGGTAGCAGAAAGGGACAGGTAAATGAATTTTACCACTTTGGCCACCTAGGAGAGTGCACCCGAGCAGCTGGCCTCAGAGACGCTCAAAGTGCTCCAACTCCTTTCATTACCAAGCCGTTTCTCATTTTTCATCCATCCTTTCTGATCGCTCCATTTTGAAGTGTCACTGGCATGCCTCCGGGCAGTTTGGTATTTCTTTCATACTTCTATTTATATATTTGTGTGCTGCCTACCAATGAAAACACACACACACACACACGCACACACACACACACACACACACACATTTGCCGCACACAGACACTGTACTTCTTTAGTACGTCTGATTTCATTTTATGGGTAATTATTTAAATGTAGGACTGGAAAAACTCCAAAACGTTTAAAAAATGTATTTGAGACCAGTGAAATTGGAGCATAACGGCAACATTTCAATGTTGTATGCAATTTAAAAATGTATCGCACGGGAACAAAACAGTTTAAAGTGTCCAATTTAGGACACGCCACCATTTTTACACAACTTGCAATTGGGGGTGGGGAACGAAGCATTCTTCCTCATGCTGCGAATTGCCGTAACACCTTTTGTTGTGTTAGTTGTGGACTTGGTTTAATAGCTTTCATTTAGATACTGAGAACAAGTTACGGTTAGATTTAACTGTTCTTTTGTTCCTTCATTTAAATATTTATTCTCATTTGCACGTATTTCACCAGTAGTTTTACACATTATCTGCTGCCTTTGAAAGCTCCCCGAGATTGTCACAAAGAAAATGTCTACTTGTCATCCTGCTTCCACAAAAAGAACATTTGATCAACACAAATTTGTCTTCACAGTTTTACAAAGGCAGCGGTGACAAACAGTCGAGTTTGAATCTCTGGTTGCTCATCTTGCCGTTTGCGGTGGCTCACCTTGGCTGGGGTGTAGATCCAAATGGCTGCATTAAACAGGATGTGATCGCACAGCTGCTTCAGCAGCGGCGCTCCATGTGGCAGACCGTCGAGATACTTTGCAAAGGAGAGGAACTGCTCTAAAACAGCCCTGCTGATGTGTGCACGAGAAGACTGAAAACACAGAGCCGCAAAATCACAATAATAAAAAAAAACACATTCATGATGGCATTTTAATATGGTCACTGCATTCTGAAAATCTAGTTAGTTGTAAATGAACATTTTAACAAATCTGACCTATAAGACTATTATAGTTGACCTGGAAACAAATTAAGCTCATAATATGCAATATAATTTCTATACTTGCACATGCTGAATTTTCTCTTTAATGCACTGGTACCAGTTAGCCCATTTACTGGAAGAAAAGGCACGTCAAGGTTTGTAAAAGAGCCAGTTTCAGAACGTCTTAAATTTTCCATCGTACCATTTTCACAAATTAAAGTTGTTTTGAAGAGATGGCAGAGAAAATGTCAGAGTGACCAGAGTTTTCTCCAGCTGTGTGGAGCAAAGCATAGCAGTGTCTGCCCCCCTCACCTGTTGCTGCACACTGCTAATCACCTGGCTGTAAGAAAGTTTTTCCCTTTCTTACAAGAAAGACAAATTCACCTAAAAGAATGACAAACTATTTTTCTTCTTGGACTCAAGTTTATCATACTGTGAGACTCTCAGACAAACTCATACCTGGTAGAACACAAAATGTATAAATGCTTTCGGAGTAACCAATGGAGGTTTCTTGGTCACAAAAAAAAAAAAATTCCCCTCTCACCCTCCATGGGTGGTCTCTTTCATCCTCTGAGCTCGGGTCCTCT
>NW_015113750.1:193480-208624 GCF_001443285.1 Poecilia latipinna
ATATATATATATATATATATATATATATATATATATATATATATATATATATATATATATATATATATATAAAAAAAAATCTGGTCTCAAGTCTTAAATACTGCAGTATCAATTTGTCATTATAACACTGGTGAGAAATTGATCTACTCAGCTAGTTTATCTCATTATTATATAATAAAACAAGAAATAAGGATATAATGGACACTTTTACAGGCAATTTTGCATGTGACAAGTGCCATTACAACTCACGCCTGGTGCTTATTGTCATTCCAGGTGGGGACTTTGTGAAAGGAGGGAAGGAAGGAAAATGAAGGCCAAAGGAGGAGGGAAGTTGTGGCATAAACAGATCATGAACAGATGGTGTGATATGTGAAAGTGTGAAACCTGGCAGCAGGAGGGAAGGGAGAAAAAACGGCAGCTCTCAGGTGCCGACTATGCCTGGCTGTTAGTTTACAGCATCTGAAGCCAGCAGGCAGGCGAGTCACTGAGTGACAAAGTGGAGTCATATCTCAGTGCTCTGAAAGAGACAGCACTCTGGGGATGCTGGCTGCTAGATCTGAATCACAAAATGGGTAAATAAAGACTGATGCAGAAAGTGGGGGACATGTTCCTCTGTTCGGTTCAAAGAAACATACAGGACTTTGCCACAGGCAATGGAAGATTAGACTACTGACAGGGCTTTGAGAGTACAGACAAGACACTGTGCACCTTGATGGAACAAGACGCAGACAAGACACAGCGTACCTGGACAATGAGAGATAGCAAATAGGGTGTTCAGCTGGAAACTCGCAGACTGTTGGCCTACATGAAATCGCATATCGTTCAAACACTTTAATGAAAGCAAATGTGCAAAAAGAGATTTTTAAAGCTGATGTGAGACTTTTTAAATTGGAACTTGATATGAATTCAGGAGAAATAGAGGACCTCAATAAACAAGGAATGTAATGCAAAAGTTACAGTAATTCAACTCAAAAAGTGAAACCTGTATATAATTAAAAGCGCTTCACGTTTTCCAATATTTGTCCATTTCGGCTTATTTTTTAACTGTTTAAATCAAGTTTTTTTTTTTTTTTTATCTACATAAGAATCTATAATGTTTTTAATAAAAAGAGTAATAATTTTAAAATGTGTCCATAAGTATCCAAACCTTTTGCTGTTACACAGACATATAAGATACATCTTTAAAGTTTATTTCCTTTTTACTTTGTGACTTGCTTCGTAACTGCTAGCTGAAAATGAGTTTCTCAGAAGTTCTGACATTATAAAATATTTTTAATAAATGTGGACTTCGCAGTAGAGAGGAAATCCGTGGAATGGAAGCACTTGTTACTTGGTCATGGCTTCTTTTGGATGAATTGCTGCATCAATACATTTAAGATGAAGACCATCAAAATTTCTCTTGCTAATGCTTGGTTAGCAATCAAGCATTGTATCAAGACTGCAACAACTGCTTTACAATAGTTGCAATCAAGATAGTGGCTCTTTCTATAGTATGTGCACACTTTCTACCACACTTTTTCCTTCCACTTAACTTTCCAGTGCTATGTTTGGATGTGGCACCTTAAACAGACAGCTTTTTTGTTTTATTTTCCTTGTGAGACTCAAATGCTGTTTAGGAGACAACTGTCAAATCAGTAGTCTGACACATTACTGTGTGGCTTGTCTAAAAATCTAATTGGTCTAATATTCGGATTTCATGAGGAAGATCATTTCGAATTTTAATCAGTTGTAAATCTCAATAACCAAAATTAAAAGTAATTCAAGCCTCGAAATGTCTCTATTTGTTAAAGTCTGCACATTATACGAGTTCCACATTTAATCAATTGAATGGCTGAGATAAATTAACTTTTCATTAACATTTTAATTTAATGATATAGACCCTTAATGGGTTTGTCGGTGAAACTTTGATGAGATTGGCTCCATACCTTCTCCAGCAGGTACCCAATCACTAAAAAGCCTTTTCCTCCCAGCATCTGCTCCTGCATGGCCACAGAACTCTTCAGTAGCTCAACCAAAAAGGCTAGGAGAGTGGCACTGCAAAAAAAGAAAAAAAAAAGAAAAAAAAAGAAAAGAAAAGAAAAGGTAAAAACTCAACGGCTTTCACAAGACTTCTTAGCAGGAATTAAATCATATAGTCATACAGAAAATTTGATTGTTGTGGTAGTTCCATTTGCATTGTTGCAGTGATAAAAATAGCAAAAGGATAATAAATTAACTCTTGCAGCACGGGAAGACAGTGCAGCCAAGGGAAAACAACAAGGTCATTTTCAGAGGAGGTCAGCAATCAGCTGGGGAATTAAGCCCAGCCTTTTTATCCCTCTCAAATTCAGAAAAGAAAGTTGGGGTTTTGTATGAGTCCTCTAGGGAGCAAGGGGAGGTCTTTGAGGTGAACTCTAACAGACTGTGTGCGTGTGTGTTCATACGGGAGTGGGGGGTTCAAAGGACCAAGGCGTTGCAGTGAAGAAAATGTTTCTTTGTTGTACAGCTTTTCTGCTGAAGCCTTTTGGCTGAAAGACAGTGGTGCTCGGTGACACTTCTTAATCGGCTTTCCCGCACATCCTCCAATGGTTTCCACTCCAGCTCAACAAAAACAAGGCCACAATCACTCCTGCACAGACTCGCCCATATAGTGTGCACACAGAATGCATACTCATCCAGTCTGATGTGCAATCTCGTATGTTGGTGCATAGTCAGTTCGAAGTTCCCTTTTCTCCAGTAATTCACCTTTGCTATTACAAACAAAGCAAAGCAAAAATAGAAATGTGTGACAATCAACTTTGTGCTTCCAGGTAGTTAACAAGTAACCAGCCTTCTTCCAGTGTGGTAGAACACGGCTGACTGATGTCTTTTCACTCCTGCTTTGCATTCAGGTTGGCAACGGGAAGTATCAGAGAAAATTATTTTTAAAAGGATATTTTAAAAAAATCACTATCTGTGCATGCTGTTGGGAACAGCAAACCCTCAGGCCAAATAGGAAGTTAATTGCTGAAAAAGCTTTGAACTCCAATGCCCAGCAGGCTTTAGAGGGACTAAGTCTTAAAGCAACGACAAAGTGCCGTGTTTGGTAGGGGTGCACACTGTGAACCAAAGGGGAACGCACGCTGGCGAGAGGAGAAGAGGGACGGAGAGCAGAGAGGAGTGGAGTCTTTGGAGGCAGAGAGCTTTGGGGATCAGGGATTTGTGCTCCTATGTGGCCACTCCTGCATCCATTCATGTCATTAAACTATTGCAGTATTAAAGCAGAGCTAAGAATCCAAGCAGCACACAAACCGCAAAGCTTTGGGAAGACAAGCTCAGGATAAGAGGAATGAGAGTAGAGATAATAATGAAAAATGGACTACAGCTTTATAAACACTATTACAGGATTCAGACTAATAAAACTTCTTTAACAGATTACTTGCTCAATTGCCTCGGTTTATAGGTACTGAGAGCAATATTTGCTGCGTGCTTTGCATTATGCGACTTCCCTTTTTCATACGTCTAAGCACAACAACTTACTGGTTAGATGTAGGAAAGGTTAGTTTTATGGTGAAAACAAAAGACTTTAATGCAACATCTTGCCAGCATGAAATCAAGAACTTCTTAAATTCCAACTGTACACTGATCAAAGATAACAGTATACGGATGATCATATTCGTATACTGGTTACAAGTTTTTGCAATCCAGTTACAAACCAGTCAAGAAGCCCTTACTAGTCAGAATTTTAAGCTTAAATGGGGTACATTGCAATAAGTCCAACAGCTACTTAATGCTACTTTGGAGGGACATTTTTAAATATTCTTCTGACAAATCGACATGCATGAGATACTCCTAGTCCTACTTTAATCAATTTAATAATTTAGATGCAAATAAATTATTGCAACTCTTTTCCCTTGTAAAGACCCAGAAACGAGCTGTTCAGACTCAGACAGCTGCACAAACTATTCCTAAAAGAACGCTGGAGGGAAACCTGCCATCAACAGATCCAACCAGAGAGCTTTGTCACCTGCCATAGTGTCAAGTGTTTACCATCTACTGCATCAAACGAGGTTGTGCTCTGCATGGTAACACAACATATTAACCTACCAGACTGTGGTTTCCACCTGGCTGTCCTTCGACTGATGAAAGTCCAACTGAGCAAAAAGTGGAAAGAGTACCTGGATACCACCAACAGAGTGGATGGCACTGTGGATGGAGTGTGTAACTGTGGCTTTCACATCCTGTGAGGATAAAAGCAAAACAGAAACAAATACCATGTTTGGTACAATATCTGCGAACAGACAAAGTCAGAATTTAAAAAAATAAAAACAATATTCATGTTGACTGAATAAAAAAGAAAGAAAAAAAAATCATGAATGAATTCATCATCGCCTCAGGTGGTGTGTACAGATTAAGAGTAATGCATTTGACCTGAAGCATAAGGGCGTGCGGTGAGTGCACAAAGATAGAGGCGTTTTCACGAGGGGAGGACTCCAGGCAGAGCTGTGCGTCGGTGGCCTTGGCGTTGTAGGTGAAGGCGATGGAGCCTGCCACTTTACCGTCGTACAACACCTGCTTGTGATGCTCTGCTAAGTGGATATCACTCTCCGACTTGAACTTAAACGTACTCTGCAAAAAAAAAAAAAAAAAAAAAAACTAGAGCAAATCAGGGAATTAGGAGATAAAAGGAAACACGGGACAAAATGCAAAGTTATTTTCTGCACAAGCCCCTTATCACTTTCTCTGTGGTGCTATCTTAATTATGACTTGATGGGAAAAAAATTATTTGAGAAAGAGCTGATCAAAGCTGCGCGAAAAAGGCAACATTTTGAAAATGCAATTTCTACACTGATTAGAACTGTCTTTTTTAATTTTTATCAATCTTTATTAGTGTAATCAGCCACAAAGTGCAACACAATTTACCATTTCAGTGATGCAAACCATTCTTGGCACAATTAACTGGAAACCAGCAAAGTAGCGTAAAGAAGTTGTGTAAGGTGCAACATTTCATGACTTCCCCTTAATGTCACTATCTTCTGCCAAAAAAAAAAAAAAAAAATGTAATCTCACTTGTTTATCTTCTAAAAACACATCACACCAATTAGATTAACATGTATTTTACAAAAACAAAGTACGTTTTGCTCTTTTATGTTGCTAAATATTTTATGTTGCTCTCTTTCCCTTTTTTTCTCTCTGGATCAACATCACTTGGTTTTCTGCAGCTTCTACTACAGAGAGCAATGATGAGGAGGAACACAGCCTGACCAAATGCATTAAGGTTCCTTTGAAATCTTAAATGATTGCTTACTTGTTTTAATTTAACTAGACCATTTATGCCAAGCTTTTTTCTTGAATTGTATCCAACAAAGCACTGTCACTGTGAGTTCTCGTGTGCTCACTCTGAAATGGCTACCAACTGAACGTGGGCATTTTCACTCTCCTGCTAGGACTGAATGGGTCATTTAGGGTTTAAATACGCTTGTGCAAAACAAGTAAATTAAGGGTTATCAGATATGATTGAAAACACAATCAAATAAAACCTGGCCGTGTGCAATTAAGTCCTGAATTACTGTCATTTCACAACCTGACAATTAGAGGGAACAACTACAAAAGTTAAATCAAGTCATTTGTCCTTTTTAGAGAAAAAAATAGTTTTTGCCCCATCAAACTTCTGGTTAATTTATGATGCCACTTTTAATTATCTCTACAGTGCAAGTGGGGGATTTCCCTTTTTTTTAATATTTCAGATTTGCCCATTGCCTTATTACCTTCTGCTGTCTCAAGACACTTTGATCGCCTGAGTCCAGCTAGTTAATGGTTCAATAAGAGATTTAATATAGTTAACATAACAAATTGCTTATCAATGACAGAGTAGTCGTAATTTACTCAATCAATTATTTGTTGACAGATGAGCTAAAATAATCTGTCAAAGCTGTGAGAATGGACCATGCTTAATACTTAAATCGATTCCTCTAATCAGTAGAGCTGAATTATTAATGAATGTGAGAAATGTTTTCCATCTTTCTCAGAATTATGGGCAGCAAGCATGTGGTGATCAGAGAGAGATAGAGCTCTGCGGCGAGGAAACAACCATATGGTCCCAGAAGATTTGTAAAAAAAATAAAAAGCTTCTCAGAGCATCGCGCACCTGCCTAAAATGCATCAAAATCTGTCATTTTCAGCTGAAGTAAAAACATAAAGAGGACTGCTGGCTGAGACTGTTAGTACTTCAATAGGGGTCCATGTTCCCAGGATTCTAACCACCGGTGGTACTTTGATTTGGCATGAACTATACAAATAAAACACAAAAACTAATGACCTGTCATGTTGAGCTAATAAGAAGAAACACCTATGAGTATTTTGGGAGCACCCTGTATAAGAGAGAAAACTTAACCAAGAACAACTGCGGTGACTAGTTATTACCTCTGAAGTCGGAGCGTGGAGCTGAAAACCCAATTTAAGCATGCCCGAGAGTCAAATCTGAAAACCAGCGGGAAATTCTGATGGGCATGTTCAGAGATTAACTAAATTCTTTGCATTTTATACATCCTAAATTAATCTGCTATTCAACAATGGTTGGACAGTTCTATGCGTTCGTACGATTTAATGAAACATGAATCGCGAGAAATGCAAATAACCGTTTGATACTGCTGCTGTGCTCAGTGACAAGTTAATTAGTCTTAGGAAGAAAAGCTAACTAAGTTACTAGCAAAAGAATTTTAAATTATTCATTTGCTATTTAAACCATTTCAAACAAAGTTCTTGCTCATTTAATGTGTATTAATGTGAAACATCTACTTGCATGAACGGAGCAATGGGTGCCATCACCCAGCACTACATCCCTGCACATATTTCTCCAGTAAAGAACATCAGAAACAGTAAGGATGAACTACAACTTCTGCTACACCGCTTCTTACTTTGTTCGTAAAAAAAAAAAAAAACATACATATACATATTCTCCTCATTTGCTATGATCAAGTCCACACAGCAGTTATTATGCATCTCATCATGTAGTCTCTAACATCCTTGGGTAGTTTTTTACTCATGGAGCCCAAGTGACCAAAAATAACAAGCTCCAGCGCTTCCACTTCTGTGCGGGCAGTGCCGCAGTGTGAAAATAAAGATCGCATGGGTTTTGACTATAAAACCTTGTGCCATGACAGCATCATTCCACAGGCCAGCCAGTCATATAAAAGAATTAGGGCACAGTTCTCCCTTTTGCTCCAAGAGCAAAAGGCCATCCCTGAGCAAGGGCGAGCACTGAAAAGGTTCAGAACCTCGAGTGTTTTCTGTGGTCTGAGTATAACAAGAACTGTTAAAAAATATATGCTTTCACTACTGCAATGTATATTCAAAAAGACATTACCAGTCCCAGTGTAGGTGGCTTAATGAACTCCCTAATTAGGAATAAAACAATACAATTACTCCCATACCAGCAAAAAACTAGGTCAATACTTGCAGATGTAAAGTGTTTTAGGCTCTTTAGATGCAAGTAGATTCAGCCTCCCACAGAACCATTAGAGACACATCAGATCAGAATCATAATCACTTAACAGTAAAGCAAATTGAACTGTAAACATAGAAACTAAAGCAAAAATAAGCAAGATTCAGCTTCCAGAACAGGAACTCCTGCAAAGGATAATAAACCTGGTCAATCAGATTCATTTAAAGATTTCTTTTTTTCTCTGTATAGATTATTCTTTGTTTTTAACTTCTGGTGTCATGGCTGTTCTGTATCTGCACTAGGGTTATAGATTACACCTTCTGATCCGTAGCCTACATTGACGTTGCATTTCATTTTCCTGAAAGGAGAAACACAGCTGTGCAAGTCGGTCTCTTCTACGGCACTTTGTGGTGCATTCTGCAGAGCAGCGCTGGCACAAATTCAGAGGGCTAATCTGCCTATTGTAGCCCACGTATGGCAACAGAGATAGAGGGTAAGGATAGAAATAACCAAGTGCATCATTTGAAAACATGCAAAGTCATGGCTTAATTGCTTTGACGAGTCCAATCAGTGATTAATACTTAGTGTGCAGCAAATCTGCCAGTGGAAACTTATGACGGATTGAGAATTTACAAGTAAAGATGTCTTTTAAAGTGTTGATATTTATTTTATTGTACCATGTAGATCAGCAGCATCAAACTCTCTGGGGTATAAAAATACATTCTAAGAAAACTGCAGCAACATATCGTGAAGAATATTTTTAAGCACGCTTCTGTCAATTTTAGTACACATATTCTCAACATTTTCTCTTTAAATCGTCAGTACATTTCTAAAGATGTTCTACATCCTTGGAACAAATGCAAAGACACAGCCGTAAATATGCTCATAATGAAATGCACAGAAGTCTTCCAGGTCAAAATCAAGTCTAGCAAGCGGAATTTTAAAGAGAACTTGTAGATTATTTTGCAGACAGCTTTTTTGAGCTTCATGGCCACAAATCATAGAATGCAAGAAAATGTTGACCCGCTGAAGCAATAATCTATATGTTCAGAAAAGCCCGAGAAGTTACAGTTGCATTCAAAGCACTGTACAAGCAAGAGAAAGCGTGTCAAAGATCAAACGCAGATGAGGTAAGCAGAGATTAAAAAAAAAGAAAATACTCCCACATCAGTGTAGAGGTTTCTTTCCAAAGACTGAGCCAAACTGTGGATGTACAGCAGTAAATGCGTGCTGTAATCTCCTGCATTAACGCATATCCCTGCAGCTCTTAATTAAAACAGGAAGGATTCCTGACAGCTGGACAACTTCCTAATTATAGCAACCCACTAGGCTAGATTTATTATATTCTCCATTACTTATCAGAGCTCCATCACTTACAGGTAATTTTCTTTATGGACCCCGGTCATCACTTCAGAATTTTGAACAATTGCCTCATTTTCTCCCAAGTAATAGTGCGTAGTTCAAACACTGCTTGGTTTTACATTATTTGGCTGAAAGTCATATTAAAAAAAAAAAAAAACTATATATCTCTGAAACTAGATTTCACCAACTCAACTCTTAATAGACAACATTTTGAGGAACGTCCCGACTTTCTCCATCAAAGGATTCACATTTAAGTCATCTGTGCAAACGTTGTATTGATTTAACAAATAAATGTAACACTTTAACATTAACATTACAATACAAAAGGAAAATGTAGTGCAGGTTTCTTCATTCAGGAAGCAGTTTTAAATAGACTAGGAAAAAAAGGACGATCCCATTAATGAAAGGAAGGCCTACATACCTATAATCCATTTTTAAAGTTATGATGAAGTATAGAACATTGTTTTTGCTAAAGAGTCTATTTTTGCTTTAGTAACAAAACAGACATTTCAGCGTCAAAACAATCCCCTCTGATATAAACTGTGTGAGACATTATGTGTTTGGAGGCGGTTTTGCAGTGCCTTTTATTGACTTTTTATAACAGGGTGCAAGTATTGAGTTTAAAGAAGCTCAATTCTCCAAATATCAGGGGTAAAAATGAGAGTGTAAAGAGAAGAAGTAAACTGAACAATCTTGGCAGACATTTAAAAACAAATAAAACAACGTTGAATTACACCTCATATTAAACGAGCTAAAACTGTCACAGTGTGAAAAAAATTATTTGCAGCTCCTTTTACGGCAAGTCAAAGTTTCTCTATTCACATTCATGATTTGATGCTTTTTAGGCAGCATTGCTGCAGCTGATATAAGTTGGCTCAGGACTGAGTCGCTTTACCGAGTTCCTGCAGCTTTCCCTCAGCGTGCCGCGCTATTATTTCCAAGGAATAGGTAATTTATGCAGCCGTTTATCTGGCAGGAAAAGCAGGACATAAGGCAAGGAACTACGGGGCAGCGCTTCTCATTGATTACACAAATGGATGGATGATTCAGACTGCTTATATGTAATCTAATTTAGTCACCCACAAGCACATACCTTATAGCCTGGTCCAAGCTGATGAATTGCAAAAATCTGTGCCGGATTGAGAGCTTCACTGAATACGTAGACAGCTCCTAGCTGCCCACAGAACACTCTGTTTGCATCGGCTGTTTCTGAAGACCCGAGGAAGCACTTATCATAGCTCTGAAAGAAGGGAATGTAAAGGAAAGGGCAGTTAGGAACATTTTCAAACGGATTATTACATAAAGAGAAAAAATGTAGCAATTTAGTCTGTAAATTAGAAAAATGCACCTTCAGAACAGACAGAATCACAGGGGGGAAAAGAGAAAACAGCAGCCACATTAATGATCACAGCGAAGTGCAAAATATGTGGACTATTTTACAATTAGGATTTATGTCCATACAATAGCCAATTTCCTTAGTTTCTTCTTAAAATGTGTAAGCAGCAAAGCTTACAACATTCCATCAAAATGAAACCACCGAAACTAGTTTTTTTTTTTCCTTTCTGTAGAAATAAATGAAAGGTAACACAAATGATACTTAGAAACAAGTACAAAGACTGCATTTAAAAAGTAGAAGTGCAAAACATGTAGAAAAACGGGTGATCCAAATTAGTCCAGATGTCAAAAAGCTCTTCATGAATCAGGATATTCAGAAGTCAACTTCAGATTTGTGAACTATACAAATCCTTATGGCATAAATAGTAAAATGTCTATTCTTGGTTTAAATAGCTTTATTCTCTGTTACCAGCACATTAAAAATATCGTGCTGCACAGAATAATTATGACTCATTGATTTTTTCCACTCAAATGAAAAATATCTTCACCGCAAAACAACAGAGATCTGCAATAAGCTGAGCAGAATATTTCCAGAACTGAAAAGTGTGAAAGCATACAGATAGTCTAAAACGCACATAAAAAAAAAACACTTCATTCCTTCTTTTGTAAAAAAGTAATACAATTTTAAAACAGTCTTGTGTTACTGTAGGTTCTTTGGGGCCTTCATGTTTAAAAATATATCTTCAACATTAAAATCTGCCTAATTGCATAACTGGATGGAAACTAGACCATGTCATCTTGCTAAGGGACTGAAAATTAGCCTTTCATAATGTGAATGACTGGAAATGCAAAGCGTCAATGTGTAAGTCCCTGTCAACCATGCGTTAAAATGTGCGACAAGTAAGGAGCACTTACATCATTTGTGTTGACGTGCCACGCCATGTCGCCATAAGAAACGAGCTGTCCGTTTACGTAGCATCGGATTTCACTGTTCCGCCAGCGGCTGTAGATGTGAACTATGCTGATCATATACCACTGGAGGTGAAGAGTGAGTCAGATTGAAAGGAAATGAGCTCCAGAGGTGTTCATTTTCAAAAACCACATCAGCCGTTCTCATTTTTCCTTTGCACAATTGAAATAATACGGTGGAGAGGGGTGCTTAGACTCCATCTTTAGGAAAGAAGCTACCGAGTGACTCTGAACCTTGATTTTTTTAGGTTTAAGCTTTGTAAAGAGCTCTACAGTATTTTAAATTGCTGTCATCGGGGACATGTCAGCATGCAGAATATTGCAATTACAAAAGACTGCTTGGATGTCAGGGGTTGTTTGTTAATGCTCTGAATGCAAATGGCCAGTTGAATGGACTTTCACTGACATCACGACACAAACATGCTGAAGATTTCAGATGAGAAATGTTTGAATTTTAAGTGGTGAGAAATTTGTGCTGAAGGAAAAGCAAGAGGAAAAGTGAGAACAACGTGGATTAATCACACATTTCAATTTTGAAAATTGTAATTGCAATGTGCAACAATATGTTGCCTTCTTCCCCACATACCACGCAGCTCCAATTAAAAAAAAAGAAAAGAAAAACAGAAAAAACATAAATAATCTGGATGCTCAGAATGTGAATATGCATTTGTTCTGAAAAAAACAATAAAGATAAAATAAACATATGAACTTCACAATTTAGGTGTGAATGAAAATAAAATTCAGTAGATACTGATTTTGAAAAAATGTATTTTAATACTTGGGGACTGTTTGCTTCTTCACTCTAAAATACTTTATTTGGACTACTTCCTAAGGAAACCTAAATTGTACTTACTTACTGCTTAGAAGTGAATAGATGGCAAAACCATGCAACTCTTTTGTGAACCAGAGTCAATTATTTATTGGCTCGACTGAAGAAAGGAGCCGTCGACCCATAGAGGTAACATTGTGTTAAAGAAGATTCATGGTTGAGCAGAAAAGTGAAGGCTGTCTGGGCATCATTTAGAAACGCACTTATTCACTAATGTCTGAACCCAAAAATCAATTAAAAAGTTAATTAATGCACTTTATCTCTGAACAGCTTCAACAATACAAAACCTACACTTTGACTCCTGGAATGAGACAAATTGCTTTCCTCGAGTGTTATGCGAAGCCTCTAATTGTTTCACATGTGTCAGGTGAGTTTTTCTGCTCCACAGGGACAGCTACACCACCGAAACACACCACAATAAATTAGGTTTGGTTCTCTAATCCACATTTGCACGTGTAAGACTCCTGAGTTTTAAACAACTCAGGTGACAATTAAACCGGTACTAATTAAAAAAAAAAAAGATAGATTTAGGGTAAGTGATAATAAATGTAGCAAAAACTGCTGGGTTAAAACAACCAACAAAATATGCTTAAAATGCTGGGGAGGTTTTTATTTCTTTTTTACCTATTTAAAATTTTAATTAAAGTCCCCAAATTCTTTCCCCAAAGAAATGAGAAGAATCCAGAAAGAGAATAAAGAAATAAAGCATAAATTAAAAAATGTTATTGTTACATGGGTTGAAAGGCTTAAATTTCAATAACTCTGGTACCGCCTTTTAGTTGAAAACAGCGTTTATTATTCTCTAAAGAATAAATGCGCCCAAAACTATGCCACTGCAATGAAGAACGTATTAATTTCAAAGTTACTACTCAAATAAGCATCGAAACAAACGTACCTTCCTGGGCTGGAAGTCAAACTTCACACAGTGCTGGAAGCCTTTCCCTTTAGACTTCAGCGATGTGACAATCAAACAATTCCCGACAAAATGTGCAGAATAGCCAATGCCTTTGCTGGTCCGAAAGCTGCAAGAAAACATTTCAAAACTTATTTTATGCTCAAAAAGAATCTTAAGCCAATTTAGACCATCTGAAATCTAAGAGGAAGATTAGACAAAATTATGTAAGTTACACCTTTAGTCATTCACTGTGTTCTTTTTTTGGCAAAATGTACATTATAGTGCACAGTTACGTTTTGAGACTTAGACTGTTGTCTATTTGAAATCAAGCATACACCAAACAATAACTGAAATCTGGTATTAGAACCGTTTTTAAAGGGAAGAATTTATAAGAATTTCTGAGGGCTTTTTGGGGTTTTCTGCTAAAATCATATTTGAATTATTTTAAAACGTGACAGCGTGTCACTTCCAGGAGGTAAATCTTGCATGCATCTGAATTATGTGATGATAATTATGGTTGTAGTAATATTTTGCCTCATCTTTTCAATCAAACATCACCAGATCATTTGACTGGAAGTGCAAACTGCATATAAAAACAAACAGTGCACAGGCCACTCTATGCAGATGCAAACAGATTCCTTTTGCACATCTTTTATTCTGCTGACACGTGCTAAATTTGCTTTTACAGTCTTAAGGCCTAAAGCTGTTACGCTCGACTCAAACACCCATTGTAATGATTAAGAAACAAAGAGACCCATCCTCAAAGGGATGCAACCACAGCTGTGTTTCGTACATAAAGACATATGGATCTCCGCACCTTTCTATCACAGAGCTTGGAAACTCTGTTGGAGAAGCTCGGTCCGCCTCTAAAGATGCAATTATTTTTTTTTGGTTATTTACAAGCCTGCTGCTGAGCTGCGAGGCACTCAGAGCAATGCATAAACAGGATTAGCTTGGCAGATCTAACTCTTTTGTGACCGTCAGTGTAGAATAGGAGGCACATATGAAAACCTTTGCTAGTGCAATGCTCCATGTCTTCTTCCCTTTTTGATTTGCCACATCAGAGAAACAGAGATCTACTAAGACGAAGAGTTTATTTCGGTAAAACACTTAGATCCCCAAACGCCGACGACAGCCAAGAGGTGATAAAGACCGAAGTGACTATTATCTCTGCCTAATCAGTCTTCCCTGTCAGGGAGTTGAATCTTTCCACCTTTTCTGTCCACTCTGATTCTTTTACTCGCCATCATAAATTACACTCTTTGACTTTAATGAAAGGCTCTTCTACAAACAAAGAGAAGGAGCCAGACAGTGCAGCGATTTTGGATCATTGATTTTTACAATAATTACCTAAATCTTCAGCAGAAGCCGGTATGCGAGCGCTTTGTGGCAATTATTCACATCTAAATGATTACCTCCGCAGTGTCTTTAAGCCCTCAGTAATCCAGCTGCAGTACTACATTTCCACATCAGAATTTGTGGCATTATCTGGGGAAAAACAAGGCCGTTTTCCTAAAGACATTATAAAGACGTTGTACATGTGCGTGTGACAAATAACGTCGAAAACTATTTTAACCTTGGATACGATATTCAGTCATAAACTGGTTAGACAATCAGTGTTAGTCACAAAGCATCAGACATAATAAGGCGTTGTCAATAAAGCTGCTGTTCGCTTCATAAGCCTCTGCAACAGCAAAACTATTAAGGTGAAATAAAAAAGCACAAGTGTGTGTTGGTGTGCTCTTACCAGTAGAGATATGGTTTGTCCTTGTCTACATTGATATTATTCAAAGGATCCATTCTGAACCAAGTGTTGAATGTAAACCCGCTCTGATAAGGCCACTTAGCAATGGGAGGTAAAGCAATTGCCTAGAAGAAACATGATAAAAAACGTCATGAAGTAGCCAGGAAAGCTATTTAAAGTCCTTTGGTGTTCCTCCATACCAAGCTATTCAGAATATATATTTTGCAACAGTAGCACTCTAGAATGACTTGGGTAAATATAAATAAGCCTCTGCAGGAGAAAATACAAATGTACTGAGGCGCTTTACAATAAAACGAACTGTCAAATGTCAAATCCAGGTGTAAAAAAAAAAAAAAATGGTATAATGGTAAAAAAAACATTGTTCAAGTAATAATTTGTTTTTCAGGAAATAACTTCTTAATTTGAAAAATACACACTGACTTCACCAGAACTATAGAGATAATTTAATCAAATCATCCAGATGTTTAATGCAATTCAAATTCAATTGCAAAACATTAATCCCAGAGGGAAATTATATAGATGCCCAGATAGCACATGATGTTAAATCAACGTTGAAAAATAGTTAGAATCGTTGATTTTTGGTTGAA
>NW_015113751.1:0-38999 GCF_001443285.1 Poecilia latipinna
CCAGGGAGACATCTAAGAGTTGCAGGACACCGGCCCTCAAGGACCAGGATTGCCCAGCCCTGGACTAAACATCTTGGAAAAATCTCTGAACTCTGATCAGAATCCCAGCGAAGTCAAAACCATGTTTCATGACGGGAACGATATGTTCTGGCTGATATATGAAGCTACGTATAAAACAAAAGCAAGAAGAAGTAATTTCATGACGGCAAAAACTTACATTTTATTTTCCCATAGGCCAGATTTGGGTTGTTCTGCTTATAGTCTTTTCCTCCATTATGGAAGTCCAATGACATAAATATATATATTTTTTTATTTTAGCTAGCAACTATATTTGAAAAAAATCATTACCTGATGTACATGAACATCTGTTTCTTTACAAAAACAATGCAAGATGAACATTAGCGTAATCCACAGCCATACCGTCTCATTCATACAGGATTTTTTTAATTCTCCACATGAAACTAAACATACTCACAGTGAATTTGCTGTAGAGCTCATATGTGAGCAGAGGATTGGGCAGCTCCCTGAAGTAGAGCTTACATAAGGATCCCACACAGTGGATGTCCTGGAGGTATACTTCCTTGGTAAGGTCAGGGCACGCCTCGGAGCAGAATTCCTGCCTGCACAAAAACATCCACACACACCGAGTTAGCTGAATGACGGGACTGTTCAGCACCCCAGCTCACTTCTGCTGCCCTCTGAGGCTCGTCACACTGAGATGCATCCGTCTGGCTGATGTTGTTGGAAAACAGGAAAACACTGAATTAGAGAATCTCATTTATTTCAAGGATGCCATTGAAAGATTTGCTCATATTTGATCTGCCTTTTGTTGTTTTATGACTAACAATGCTGCAAAAAAAAATATGCATTTGCCCTCTTAAGCATTGGAATTTTATGAATGACTTAAAGGCTTAAAGGTCATCAAACAACTTTATCATCAGAAAACTATAAACTCATGATGATTTTATTTGTTGCGGTAAATTGTAATAACTAGTTGTTCCACCACTGGCAGCAACAATTGTCATCAAGCATTTATGTTAACTAGCAACATATCTTTTACATCCATGTGGAGGAATTTTGGACTTAAATATGGACTTTGTCTTTATCTCTTCAAAACCTCTACTTGTTAAAGTTGCTGCAGTGCTTTGGACCGCTTTCCTGCTGCATAATTGAAGCTACTTGAGGTGATGGACAGACTCTACTTGAGGATTACTTCTATTCTTGATTTCGTCGACTACAGTAAGCTGTCAAGGTCCTGAAGCAGCAAAATGGCCCCAGACCGTCACACTGCCATCTTCATCTTTGACTGTCGGCAACGGAAATGCTTTGGTAATTTTGCACCAGTTATAAAAGGATGTACATCTGTAAAAAAAAATGTCCAAAGACTATTTTTTTCTCAAAAGTCTTGGGGATTATCAAGACACTTTTGGGAGGCTAATCTGAGTCGGTGCTTGACCGTGGGACTGCTCTATAGATGTACTTTACTTCCAGCCTCCTTCTTATTGTTTAATTGTGAACACTGACCCTAAGACTCCTCAGGGTCTTTGATGAGATCTTATCGTAATTTTGGTAGTCTGGAAAATTTTCCAACTGTTTCATGTTTTCTCTGTTTGAGAGTTACGGTTCTCACTCTGAGTTGATAAAGTCCCATAACCTTTGAAATGGTAATCTTGTCAATACTTTTAAGTGTCAGTGACTTTGTTTCTCATATTTTCTTGAATTTCTAGCTATTAGGCTCTGATTAAGGCATTAGTTGTTGCTTTTTGAGCTTATTTTGCTCACTCCATGTTGTCAGATAGGTCCTCTTTAAAGCATGTCTTTAGCCTACAGGTATGGCAGTAATCAGGTCTGGGACTAGCAAGTAAAATTACATCTAACATCCAAATTAAAAAGGGGTTAATGCCAACAAGTTCACAATTGAATAGGGATTTTTTTCTTATCGGACTGAGCTGCTTTGGTTACCCTGTTTTACACAACAAATGGAACCATCATTTGAAAACTGCATTTTCTATTTACACAGTGTAACTCTGAAACATTTATGTGCAGAAAAGAGGCTAAAACATAAGAAAAAAAAACCTGAAGGTAGGCAAATACTTTTTCACACGTCCTTTTCTTGTCGGGAGTACCTGAGACGCTGGATGTTTGAGGTGACCCCTGAGAGTCTGTAGATCCCATCCACAATCCCATACTGCTCAATAAACTCCGCACACTTCTGGAGAACCTGGGGAACTGTAGGAAGGAAATCGCATGAAGAGATTGGATTTCGTTTAGTATGTCTCAATTTCTTTGCACTACGCAGACAGCAGGAATAAAGCAGTAAAAATAAACAGCTCTGATAGTCACGCTTTAACTGTAACAATGCACAGAGGAGTAAGCCCATGTGATGTGGTTTGTTTTACTACACGCCTGCTCCTTTGCTCCTCAGGGTCGATGACTGTAGGTGGACGTAGGCAGGAAGTTAAAAATGGTTTGTTTGTTTCAGAGGAAAGTTGACACACCCAGTCCTTGTGGCTGGTATTACTTACGACATTTCCTCTAATAGAAATAGGCTTTTGTAATGTTACCACTGACCTACACACTGCTTTCCTAACAACAGCCCATCATCCCAGTAAACAGCCCGGCTGTGGTTTTTAAAGTGTCTGTGAAATCGCATGTCTGATTTTTCTGACCACAGCTTCTCTTCAACTAATAACGATACTAATAAGCGACTGCAGCTCAGTTTTATTCACCGAGGTTTTCACAAGGTTTGCTGTGACGCAGAAACAGATCAGTGAGCTTTGTCGTCAAGTATTGGGCAATGTTGCATGTGATTTGACAGTTTTAAACAGATTAATCATCTTTTTCCTACGTTACTGAAGGGTTTTAAGTAGTAAAACGCAGAGTTATGATTTAAAGTCTTGTGTTTTTGTGATGCAGTGTGACATGTAATCAGAAATCTGAGTTTTTGTCCTGCAATAGTACTACATACATGGCTTCTACTTATTTCTTTTTTTAATTAAAAAAATAATCCTCATTTGTTTTTCTCAAGTTTAACACAAAATAGAAATCTTTTCTGTGCTAAGTCTATTTAACTCAATCTATTTTGGCTAGTAAGAGTTTCATACTCATGCACAGCTGGGTACATTATTCATATTTTGAATTCTTTCTCTCTCTCAGTGCCTTATTTTCTGGTATTAACTTCAAATATTTTGGAAACAAAGATGCAGAACCCTTCTTCCACAAAAACGAACGCCCGAATATTTCTGGCAAGAGTTAATTTCTCACAGCTCACCACAGAAAGCAACAGATATTTAAATTCTCGTCTTTCTGACCTAAGTAATTGGATTTCTAATTGCCTGCTTGTGGTCAGAATCTGAAAGACGAGCGACTCCTGGGTTGTCATTTAGCTCCTCTCTGTTTAGACACGGGGTGAACTTTTCTCATAGACTGGCAACAAATATAGTTGGAGTTTGGACGTATTTCTGAAGATACAACAGCACATGTAATAATTTGTGGGAAGCTTTTAAACTTGAAAAAAGAAACAGTCCATGGGATCAGTTCAAACATTTCTTTTTTCACAGATTTTTATATTTGTAGCTTTCTCTTTGAGTGTAACTTTTTAAATCCCTTAAGAGCAGTGCAGTTTAAAAAATTTTTTTTAAAAAAAAAGCATTTCACAACAACAGTACTATTTTGTTAACTTAAGTGACATTTCGGCACACAGAAACACAAACATAACTTTCATAAACACTTTTATGTAATTAAATGAAAATCGTTTTGCACATTTTCTGTTTTGATTAGGAAAAAAAGTGCCTCTTTTCATTTGTATTTACTTGTTTTGTTTGAGTTGCAAATTTTATAATCACAAAGAAACAAAACGTACTATTAGTCGTAGTAATAATAATAGTATTCATTGTCATTTATATATGAGCACCTGCAATACTAAAGTAATCAAACCAGTAAATGGAGCTATAACAAGAGGTTTTATGCAGGCAAAAAGGTTTTCCATAGTGATTTAAAAATACTCAATCTTATAAAACTAACTGCAGTGGAAATGAAAATAACCTATTTAATTTGTCTATAAATATGCTTGTTCTTGCAGAGGAGATGACTCAATCATCTGCAGCAGCAAAACATTCTGTTATATGCAGGGTGGTGGACGTTAGCTGGTTTTATTTGTGTTTATCTACATCAAGAAAACTTGTGGCTAGACAGCCTGTCTGCGCTTTGCCTCTTGTAGAGATGAACATATCAAAAAATACACAGATGACGTTAGCCTGCCTGAACAGACGGAAAAGAGCCTGCTGCAGAACAGCATTGTGTAAGGGCTAACCATTTGGATCACAGGGGTTTTTTTTTAAGAATAGATTTATTTACGCTCCTTTTATTTCTGTTTAAATAATAATATTTTAAAAAACTTATTACAAATTGTGTTTTTGTATTGCTAATGGCTAAACAGCAGATTTACAAGATTTATTTTAAGGTTACATTTGGGCTCTGGGTCGATTCAGACCTTTACCAATTCGGAACCCTGAATCATATGCAGGTGTTGTTATATCGTCCCATTAATGACAATTTGGTATAACCATACAAAGATACACAAATATACATAATCATTTCATTGAAGGTTACTTTTGTTGTTAAGCAAGTATTTTGACAAAATGCAGAGATCGATAATAAACAAAATGCTCAAATTTCATGGTTCATTTTAATTGAATTTACTCCTTTTTTTAAGAGTTTACATAGTGTTAGTTTCTAATCTCCTTGATTGTGGTTTGATCCATGTCTGGGTCAGATGACTCTTAAAAACTATGACGCATTATGAGCTCCGATCAAACCGAAATACACTGCAGGACAAACACAACTTCAAGTTTCTGTTTACACCGCTTTTATGATTACTGCAGAACAAATCTTTGATTTCATTTTTAATCTTAAAGTTAAAAAGAAAGAAAAAGAAGGAAGTGACAAAAAAAGGGAGAAACAAAAAACAAGAGAAAGAAAGCAGAAGAGAAAGAAAGAAAGTGATCATTTGCCTCATAGGTTTTCCACAGCCCACCAACAGCAAGGACAATATGTCTGCTGCTGCCATGACACAAGACTCTGACCCACACCTCCTCCCTCACTTCCTGCTCTGAATGCTCCACCTCACACTGATCCCATCTAGCAGGTCTTTCTTAAATTTATCTTTAAAGAGTCTGTTCATGTGATTTCCGTTCACTTAACTTTCCGTATGTATGGAAACTTTCACACAAAGGTTGTGAGAAGTCAAAAATAAAATCTATCTTTATATGTATATAAAAAAAAATGTTTTTCTATTAAACTTAACACATTGCTGTGTTATCTCCTTTTGTCTTTTTACTTTTCCACCATACAAAACTAATAGTGATATCTGGTCTAATTTTGACATAAAACTTGTCGTAGGAGCTGCACACAACAGGAAATTTACACAAAAAGAATCTACGAGCCCCACCCTGGGTTCATTAAATGCAGCCAATGGGTGAATGAATGTTCATAATAAATGGAAAACATATGTATTTTGATAAAAGACATCTGTAGTCTTTTAAACA
Organism: Poecilia latipinna; assembly: GCF_001443285.1. Taxonomy (NCBI): domain Eukaryota; kingdom Metazoa; phylum Chordata; class Actinopteri; order Cyprinodontiformes; family Poeciliidae; genus Poecilia; species Poecilia latipinna. The sequence continues at coordinate 5,547 of NW_015113751.1, forward strand.
AAAACTGTTTCTTACATAAAAACTACATATGTTTTGTCTTTCTTCACAAATGGCATGTTTGTAAAAAAAAAAAAAAGATTAAAACAGCTAAAGTAGTTCAAAAGGTAAAAAAAAAAAAAAATGTATTCCTTCATGTGTCTGCGTAAAGCAACCAGTGAAGGACATACTGTCTAGGTAGGAAGTGCTAATTGCCCAATAGTGTTAGATTTCAAAGCAAGCGTTACCATCTTGTCCTGAGCCCTGGAGATGTTCTGTCAGGTCACAGCCGAACACATTCTCACTTCCTTTCTTTTTGGTCTTCTGCTTGTTTCCTTTATTCTTCATGTGGGCTCCAGTTAGTAGTCCAGAAGACTGAAACAGAAAGTTCCCTGAAAGCACCAGAATTGATCCATATGAGCCCAAAAACCAGAAATTAGTCGGCAGGTCAAAAGGCAGCCGCACAGGAATCCCAGCACACAGCTCCCAAATGCCTGCATCCGCTCGCACCCTGACAGACCGTACGGCTGCTGCTGACGTCACTTTTCAAACTTCAGCTCTTTTTACATGGCTCGTTCTTCGGGAGATGAGCCGAGAAAAGACGCGGTGGGACTGTTCCTCATGGTGCTCAGCTGAATTATGTGAGCTGATCTGGAGAAACAGCATTAGAATCGTTTGGTTTCCTGTTGTTTTTTCACCCCCAGTCTCTCTCTCTTGCTCTCCCTCTCTCTGCTCTTTTATCTCCTCCTCTTTTCCTTCATTCCAGTCTGTTCTCCTCACTGGTTTCTTCTGCAGCTGAGACACCCATCCATTAGGAACATGGCTATAGTTGCTTTTTGAGAAAGACTTTCTGCGTTTTCTGAATTGAGGGATAGCCTCGTGGCAGTGATGTGGCAGGGATTTTTCAAGCGTCCAGACTATGTAAGAGGGAGGGAGACGAGGTTATGGGAGGAGGAGAACAGCTGACATCTGTTTCTCTCCCAGTTACTGACCCCTCTTATATATTTTTTTTTCTCCCCTCCGTTATGTCCTCATAGTTGGAGCTAATGGGAAAGCTTCTCCCTGCCTTTCCTGAATGCTCCCAATGTATACACAGTTTCCTGTGCAAAGAGCCCAGGCTCAAAAACAAAAACAGACGGGCTCTGAAGGAAGAGGAAAGTGGGAGGTGACTCAAGTGAGGGCCTGAAGGGCACAGATGGGAAACGAGGGGGGGGGGAAGAGAGTTGGTGGACCAAGATGGACAACACGTGGTTCTCATTACTAACTGCCTTGTATTTTATTGTTTTCCTTTTAAATTAGACTGCAGCGTCAATGAAAACACAGAATTAATCAGTGCAACGTGTTGACTTTAAATGCAGGGAGTTAGTTAATCACGGTTTCCTCCACAGCTGCCCTCCATGTCTCCACCAGATCTATTTCAGTTACATCCCAGCTCTGGAATGCCAAGCCTGGTAAATATCATGTAATAGTGCAGGATATACCTTACGACCGGAGCCCTCTGACTCTCACCACGTGAGAAAATAAAACGCTAAGGCAGTAAATTTAATTTTATGACTTTGTAACCAAGGATAGATGAACTGCCTGTGACTGCACACCTCACCCTACTGTATAAAACTGTATAAAAAGATGCAGTGATCAACCATGAAATTGATAGAATATCAAAATTTCATTTGCATTTTGTTAGAGCTGATTCACCTTGGAGAAGAGGTGAAGCATCTCTACGAATCCAGAATTATTAAATCTTATTTTAAGACACAGTAATTCCACATTCTGTAAATTAGACTCACCAGATCCACGCTCTTCCAATCAATCTTCCTCATCTTTGAGAAACACTGAGTTCCTTGCTGTACGCCATCCTGACCCCGTTTTGGGGCTTGGTTTTAAATATCCTTGTGATCTGGTGCTTATAACTTTTGGCTCATTCCTTTGTCAGTTTTTAAAATTCATAATGCAATTTTTAAATGAATATGGTAAATGTCATAGTAAACCAATGCTTGGTACACACAGATCAAGATTCTAGTCATGAATCCCAATTCAATGAACAGAACGCAACTGGATTACTTCACCCGTTTCTTGAAAATGTTTTATGTTTATCCAAGATAGGTTTTTAGTTCTGAGTTTGGATGGGGGTCATTTTTCAACAAAGTTAAGCACAAAATTACTAATACCTCTAGATTTTGCATATATTTTGGATATAAAAACATATTCAACCATTCATTAAGTTAATGATTTCATTTTTCAATGAAATGACTATAAAACACATTTGTTTAGTACCGTATTTTCTATGGAGCGCACTTCACTATAAGCCGCACCCACAAAGTATTTTTTTAAAAAGCTGGAAACGAACATGTATAAGCAGCACCGGGCTATAAGCCGCTGGTATCTCCGCCTCTCTAGGTTTTCCAAGCAGAGGGCTTGGTCCTGAATAAATCTGCTATTAAGGACGAAGCCCTCCGTCTCCAACGCGATCCATAGATTCATCACGCCGAGTTTACATGCAGCGGCTCTATTTCCCTCCTGTACTGACAGATCGACAACCTTCAACTTAAAAGCTAAATCACATGAACTTCTTCGTGTGGTTTCCATGATGAGGGGATACGAGTTTGAAAACATTTTTCTGTGATGCCTGCTGCTAGCATGCCCTTGTTCAAATGAAAATTAGCGCTTTCTTCTTTGATTTCCAATTTTGACTTCCAATGATTAACTTCCTGCTAAAGAGCCCCCTGGTGGTTGAAGAAAAATCCACAGAAAAGCCGCGTGGGAAAAAAGTAGCGACCTCAATAGGATATTCTCCACATGCTCCACATTGTGTGATGTTTGCAGTACAGTGCGATGAAGAGTGTTGAAATGTCTGTTTGGATAAAACAGAAAACATACACAACACAGAACAGAGCAGCCAACCTCTCAGGACAGGTCAGTTATTTGTCTACATTTCTAGAACAAGGGACAACCTCTTGAGAACACTAACATGCTCATTTTAGCGAAAGAAGATCTGTTTTTGGAAGAGGAGTGAAAAAAGTACAAAAATAGAAAATAAAAAAACAGCATGACAAAGAGAAGAAGGGTCCAGCAGTTTTGAAGTCCAGCCTTTGATGGTCGGTGTCCTGCAAACTTTTAGGTGAATCTTTTTATTCAGGAGGACGACTGGAATTTGATCTGAAACACCTGATCTGTGGAGGTGAGTCGATTCACAGCTGACTCACCTCCCCAGATTAATGTGATGGAGGTGGGATGGACATCATAAATACTTAGAAACCTAGAACTATCAACTTATGATCAGAACGGAAGCCTGTCAAGCAACCTAAAACCAAAATAAAAGTCCAGTTTCCTCCTATTTTAGCACTTTGGAAATACAGTAGGCATGAAGCAACATCATTACTTGGAAAAAAGGGATTTCAGCCACATGTTCTGTCCAAGTCCTATATCTGGTTTACTTTTACCTACCTTTTGACCCTTCCCAGCAGCTGTGGGAAATATAACATTTTAGCTTTAAAAGGAACGCCAGCGATTAATGGCAACGCGCCAGAGCTATCACTGCTCTGTTTAATATCCTCTATATTATCTATTCTGCTCCCCAATGTCCAAGACAAGCAAACAAGAAAGCAGTTTGGGCGATGTGCACCTCAAAGAAACTTCAGACAGCATAGAAGTTGACATAGTAGAAAGAAAAAAAAATACAATAAGGTTATTTAACATGATGTACTTTGTACATTTTATAATAAACACGTTGCTGAATACATTACAGGGAATATGGACATGCTTTTAAAGTGTAGTAATGGAGAGGTCTGGTTTGTGAAAGAAATTGTTTTGGTGCTAAAAGTGTTTTGTGAATGTCACATGTTTGAGCAATGACCAGGCCTACCCTCTGCAAAACAAAGGTTTCTTTCTACACCATAGGAAAAGGACATGACATCATCCTGCTCATACAAAGCCTCAATATCCCACTCTTTCTTTGGGCTGGTAAATTTAAAAAAAAGGAAAAAAAGAAGACATGGTATTGTAAGTGAATAATAGGGTTCACTTGTGTCTTTATTTTTAGTGTTTGAGTACATGTCTGACGTGTAATGCTTTGACTTTTATATGTGTAACTCATCTGGTGCTCAGCTTAGTGAGGAAATGATGCAAAGGGAAGAAAAAAAATCAAGACATAAATGAATAATTACTACATAAATCTTGCTGTGCATGTACGACTCAATAAATCATTTGAAAAACACTAAAAAATAACCTTCAAACAGGTTTTAGACAGCCTTTTCTCTTAGCTGTTTCTGAATTACATTTTTTATTGGTATAATGTAATATTAAAATCCCAATTGTCATGTTTTTTTTTAGATATAAGTAGAAAATTATCATAATTTACAAAGATAAGTACTTGGAAAAAACTGTCTAAAATAAAAATGCATAAATACTAACTTTTGCAGCAAGTCTGTATGGATAGATCTTAGCTAAAAGAGGAACAAAAAAAAGAGATCCAAACTCATTTATAATAGCAATGAAAGAGTAAAACATTAAAGGGGGTGAGTTCTATCTATCTACCTATATTTCTTTTATATACCTGTTTATTTAGTTTCAATCTGCTTGAACTTCAGACAGATGAATAGATAACTCCTTTTGCCACATGTAGTACTCTCCAACTTTTCATCTAAGCTCTTTTGTTCAGGCCATGCTTCCTGTCAATGTGCCAGCTGGCAGCTGCAAAGCCTTATTAAAGTCTAAAAGCATACTTTAGTAACCACAAATTAATTTGCAGATCAACTTATGCAGGTATTTGTTTTAATGCAAAATACAGGGGGATTTGCATTTCATTACAACAATGTCACCGATGTATTTTTAAGTACATTTCACAAAGACATGATATTCTGTGGCCATCATTTTGCACTACAAACTAGACAATGCATTATTTAATTCAGAGGTGGTAAAATAAATTTGCACGGATCAGCAGGTGCCAAAACAAACCAGCAGATTCAGTTTTAGACCCATGCAGTCAGAAGCACGGATGGATGTTAATTTCCTCTTCAAATGATAATAGTGCATTTATTTTTGATGGGCACATTGTGCCGCTCATGGCCACTTTTTAAATTCTAATGGAATAATTAAAGAAGAGTCATTTTAGTGTCATTGCTGAAGGTTACAGAAAACGAATAACAATGTTCCAAGCCTTCAGTATGACACACCTGGATTGTGTTTTTGTGCTTGAGGAACACAACTGATTAGCATGATAGCTTAATTTCATACATCTTTGCTTTTGATGGAGCATGATAGAAGAACTAAAAAGTTCTTAATAAATAGATGTAGTGTTAAGAACTTCATCCTTTCTTTCAATATTGGTGCATCAGAAATATTTAGCTCCATTTCATGAAGGTACGAGCCTCAAAGTAAGGAAATGTAGCCCATACATTTTTTTTTACATATTTAGACAAGCCTATTGAATGTTAATTTTAACACCACTGAGGAATGAATAAATAATTTTCAACATTTTTGTAAAATGTGACAAAGCCAATCTTTTGCATTCCTTATTTTATGACACACAACACACCATGTTGTTCACATCAAATTCTGACCTAAAGACTTAAAGACAGTTAAGTAAAATAAAGTTTTTTCAGTGCTTCATCCTGGCTTGTACAGTTATCAGCTAAAGAACGACATAATGAAATTATTTTCATCCATATTGAAAAAATATCAGATCAACAGTATTTATCCAAATGCTAGTGTTATGAATTATCATTAAAAAAACACCTATTTCTTATTCTGAGGACTTTGATATATTGTGAAAATGCTTAGTAGCAAAAATCATCTCTTTTAATATAGTAATAAAAGGCCTACATCAAATATTTTCTAAGAGGTTGTGGTTGTTTCAATGGAACCTGATGATCACACTCATACACTACCCCCTGCTGGTGAAACTGCGTCTATTACACTGTCTTCAACAAGCTCAAAACACGCCCGTCTCTATCTCTAGTAAACTGCTATAATTGAGAAAGTTAGTTTTGTAACGAGGGATATTTCAACCTATAAATATCTGATGATACATCAGGAGCACAATTTGAAAATTAATTCAATGTTACCCCTGATAAATGCACATTTATAACAAGAATGCTTCCAATATATGCTGGAGACACTGATGAATATATTAGTACCGTCAGAAAATCTCTGTCACAAATACAGCTATGTACATGTCTCTCTGTTGCTATGCGATAATTCAAGCCTGTGTCACCTGGAATGTGAATGGTGCAAATAAAGTCACTTTGCGATCATTTTTCCTTTTTTGTCACAAAAATGTTTTAAATTATTAAATCAATTTTAATATCAGAGATAAACAGAATAAATACAAAGAGTCATTTCTAAATGATGACTTCATTTATTAAGAAACAAAACTATCCAAACTGACTTGATGGACTGTACAAACCAGTTTTAGAACTCTTTCATAAAGCATCAACAACAAAAAACATCAGCAGAATCAATTAGATAAACTATTTTTATTATAAGCTTGTAAAAACCTAAAGATACAAAAAAAAGGCTCAACATAACAATAGTCTCACTTATGACACATCCACCCAAAAGAAAAAAAAAAGCTTTGAAAATAAAACTGGTCAAGTGACATTCTTCAAGAGCTCAAATGGTATTGTTTTAAACTTTAAAATGTCAGCTGAGTTGTTTTAAAACTAAATGGTTTTCTTTACCAGTCTACACATTCATTCTACCACCCAAACAAAAAATGTCATTCATTAAGGAGAGATTAAAAAAAAAAAACACACATTTAGTGTTTAAAATATGTTGTAAATTACTAGTACTACAGCGTACTGCCAATTTATCAGGTGTGCAAAATTGTTTCTCGTACATAAATGCTTCCTTAATGAGAAGCAACCTTTGGCGATTCTGACACATGATTCTGACACAAAAACATACAAGGAGTGACCTGTTAACAGTAACAGTGCTGGCATGGGCACGCTTTTCATTTTCAAAAAAAAAAAAGAAATTGAAAGCACACCATGTTCTAAAATAATAAAAAAAAAAAAATCATTCAAATAATTTGATATATGTCAGAAACATGCTACAATTGAAGCAAATATGCAGATTTTCCTTCAGCAATTTTTTATAATGTTGATTTTCTTTAAAAGTTACAAAGTGGTATACAATCCGTCACCTATTAGTAAGTCCCACATGAAACAAAAAAAAAAGGATATAAGGCTTTAAAATTACAAAGAAAATAATAGTTTTACAAAGAAAATAATTTTGGCTCATTAAACTCGCTTCCTATAGAAACTTCCTATGATTGTAATCATCACTTAAGTTACTAAAGCAGATTTTTGTTTTACTAATGCAATAGACGTACAAATATAACCAAAAATGACTTTGGAGTGATAAAACTTACAATGTCATTGTATCCTTAAATTATGCCATAAGACAAATTTCAAAATAAAAAAAATATCAGTGTCACTATGAGACTACCTTTAAAAAGGAAAAAATCCACCATCTCTAACTGCATTTCTGACTTCATACTAACAATAGTATATTGATGTTACTGTATTTGTAGCATAAGTTTGTTTTTTTTCCATCTTGGAAGAAGAGGTTTTGTTTGTCATTTGCCGTCAAACTGATACAAATCTGAATCCTTCATCTGTGACAAAAGTGATCATATTTAGATCTTCATCAGTTGGATGGGCTCTGAACAACCTAATGGGTTTTCTCAGACCTGTACTATTTCCAATAAAATTAACTAAAAAATATAAACTGATTCTGCTGTGATCAGTCTGGAATTGAAAAGCTGTCCCAACACAGGGCCTTACAAAAGTATTGATACCCTTCTAGTAATATAAACTTGTTGTGTTATAATAAAATGTATTTTATTGGGATTTTATGTGGGACAAAATAAGAGTACGGTATTATTAAGAAATTAAAATAATTTTAAAAAATAAGATTTTCTGTTCAGTAGAGACAGGAAACTTTGAAGTGTCTCCAGTGTCAGCAAAAATGTTGTTTGACCAAGTAATTATGCAGGGAATATAAATGTAAATACACAATTTGCAAAATACTTTGTCAATCATTCCACTTCTGAATAATGCATGACTTTGTGTTGTTCCGTCACAAAAAATCCTCCCAAAACTCTTTCAACTTTGCGCTTGTCACTTGATTAAATAAAATAAAAAGATTCAAGGGTATCCTTACCTTTGCTTAGCACTGCAAACGATCTGCTTACATTTGAGGTACTTCATGTGCAAAAAATCAATAGTATAAATTCCTCCTTATTAAGATATTGTTAGGTAATGTTTACCTGTGCTGGCCTCACTATGTAATCTCTCTCTCTCTAAGATAACCTGCATCCTGGAACCTATTCAGCATCCTATTACAAGATCAACAGATTATGACTTTGTTAGGTCATACAACAACCAATCATTGTTTCTCAGGTGCCAAAACAAGGACCTAGTCAGTATAAAGTGGTGGAGACACAGGCAAAGAATAAGGCATGAGTGTGAATTAATCAGTGTCTGACAGGTAACAACGGTATAGAAAAAACAAAATTTAAAACTACTGGAATGAACGTAGTCTTCAATGAATGAAGACATGGAATGATATGCAAAACTGTGTTAAATATCTGGAATATCATCTCACCAAAGAGAATTCAGTTTGTCAGTGATCTAATAACCTTTCAGCACACGGTGGTCTCCACCTTATAATATAAAATAATGGGTGTCAAACTCAAGGCCCGGGGGCCAAATCTGGCCCGCCACAACTGTCTATGTGGCTCTCAAGTGTCTATAGGGTGACATAAACAGAACTTCAAGATACTGGTTGTGTGCTTAAATATTATTTTACTGGTCAAATCAAATTAGTTTTTAGTGCCAAATTACATCAATGTGAAGAATTGTTGAATATGAATTAATTTTAAGAAGTACTGACATTACCCTACATCCAGTGGGTTTGTCAGTAACTGACCTATTGGCGGTCGCAATGTGCCTTGGCATCATGTCAAGTCATATTATTTAAACTGTTTTGTTAATAGCTAGTTTTGATTAATATATTCTGCAACGGCCCTTTGAGGAAATTCATTATCTTGATGCGGCCCGAGCTGAAAATGATATCAAGACAAACAAGGACTTGTTTTCTTCCAGAGTCCTCAGCTCTGAGGCTGACCAATGTTAACTGTGATATTCACATAGAGAGGATACCTCCCGACTGATAAAGTGTCATATACGCAGCTGTTGAGTCCATCGACTCTCCACTTCTTTGTCGTTTGTCCTAATAACCTCATCCTAGAAAAGAAGAAATACTGAAATTATAATCAAGATAAATATATTACAATTGACTGAACAGACTGGATAATTTCTGTGCACACAAAATGACAAGAATTAAAAAAAATATATCAAATATCCACTCACCTGTTTTTGTTAACCTGATTTCCAGTGTCTCGTTTGTGAAACACCATGGTATAGCGCGCTACGTTAGCAGGGGGACGCACAATTTTCATTTTTTGCTGTTCGACTCTGTAAAGCAGAATCAAATATGTCATTGTAGTGGATCACATCTGCTTCAAATGTGACAGCACACAGATAATCCTTCTTACTCTAACATCATAATATTCCTCACCTCACTCTAAGGTCGTCATCTTCTCCACCCCATCCCCAGTAGTTGTTTGAGAAACCATTTACTTGAAAAAACTGGTCTTTGGTCATGGCAGTGACTCCGCCAAAGTAGCCTTTGTAACGGAGTCTGAGGAGAAAATAGACAGTCTTCTTGATAATAACAGACTTAAAGTTTTCACCAGAGAAGCATGTCACCAGTTAATATCGTTTTTTTTTAATAAACGGAGCAGAGTGAAGAATAATCACGAGGCTCAGACTTGAAAGACCTTCATTCATATACGTACTTGTATCCGGTGACATTGCGGCCGACGACCAGGTGTTTGGGCTGCTGGTCACAGATGTATAAGTTGTGGTCATTCTCGGGAACCAGGTCCACATCATGGAAGATGAAGCAATCCCAGCTAAAGTCTTTTATTGCCTCCAAATATCCAACATTAAGTAACTTCGCTCTGTTAAAAGTTGCATCGCCGGCCTTGAGTAAAAGAAAGAAAAATGAAACCCCTAAATTTGACATGAACTTCAAGGTACTGTTTAGAATACAAGGTCATATTTCTGTTCATCTCTTTAATTTTGTTATATTACAGTCAGATACGACTGACAAGGAAACAAATGAAATCCTTTTATCTAAATATACGGGATTATAGTCAAACCTACAGTGACTTTATTAAGAGAAACCAAACACAGGAAACAGAAGCCCCATTTATTTTCAGATTGTATCTGGCGTATCACATTTACATATTTACTTAGGGATAATTTGCATTTGGCAAATTACCTGGCAGGTGATGTTGACCTAATTCACTTCAATGTTCCCTAACAAAGTATGTCAGCACTGCATGGTAGCATGTTTTTAACATGTTTTATTTTTAAGTTATCGGCAGGGTTCCTAGATATTTTTCCATGTAAAAACAATACACTTTAGAAAGAAAGAAAGGAAGGAAGGACACAAAGAAGGAAGAAAGGGAACAAGGAGAGAATGAAATAAAACACAAGTGGACTTGAGACACATCAAAAAAGGGGAACACAATTTCAACACCCCTGCAGTAAAGGAATAGAAGGAAGAAAATCAAGGAAGGAGGAGTGAAATGAAAGGTGCAAAACACAAGTAAAGAAATGAAATAGGACACAAGGAAGTAAAGGAATGCAGAGCACTGAAAGACGAGAGGTAGCACAAAGAAAACTGAAAGGAGGAAGGAAAAAAAGCAGGGATACAACATTCAAACAATAACATGTGAACATTTTTTCTTCACACCATTTAAGATCTGGACTGCCATGAATGTTGATATAGGGAAGGACAATCTTAAAAAAGTACATTAAATGATGAGCCAAGTACAATCATATTAAATAATGTTTTTAAAAGAATGACGCCCACTAATTTGGTTAAACCTGTGTTGTCATAAAAACGTCTGACTGGTGTAGACGGTAACGTTCTCAGTCACCTTTACCAACTGAGAGTGATGTTTTGCAATCTAGACATCGTTATTGCACTGTTCCAATTCATTGTAAATTTTGCCTGAGTTTGCATTTTCCCTCTCGAAACACCTCATTAAAGCCAATTCACAATAAAACCTCAACTCAAATACAAGGAGAACCGGTAAGCGATATCATCAGTAAACCAATGGTGGCCTCCAAGCACAAACGAACTGCACCGCATGCAGAAATATACCTGATGGATGACGTAGATGGCGTAGTGCAGCTGCTGCCGCTGCAGAAATGGGTGCAGGTGGTGCAGGAGGTAGAGTAGGTGTCTCTCCCGGTTACGATGTGGAATGAGGATGGCTACGCTGTGCCTTGCTGTACAGTCTGAGGGCTCATACTCCCCTTTAGTCACTACTTTGTTTTCCTTCTCTACATCCTTGAGGTTCAGCGAAGATTCAAAGGTCAGCTTCGAAGCTCCCACTGGAGAAGCAATGTTGAGAGAAATTTAGGCAGATATTCAAGTCTGCTGTGAACTGCTGTCAGTTTCTCCATAACTGAAATACTTAAGCACAAGTAAGTTTTTATATTTACAGTCATATTTAGAATAAGCGTTCTGATGAGTCGTTTGTCAGAAAAAAATTAACCTTTGAAAATAAAGCTTTAGGCAAATATTAAACCTAACTTATATGTGATGTAGTAGTACTCTAATTTTAAATGTGTTTTCCTCAGTCCATTAGTCCTAATTAACAGAAATAAAGACTTGAACATATTGGTCTGTCTATGATTGACTGATATATGTTTCATATAGTGAATTAAGTTACTAAAAGAAAGAATAAGATAACTGTATAGTGATTTCAGATTTTAAAATGCTTCTAACGGACACCGGGACATTTTAGGTCAAAATAAGTTGGTAACTGAAATTGTTCCTGATTTCATTCACTTTGAATAAAAATCCTGCTCCACCTGAAGAAAAGCTGCCCAAGAGTATTGTGCTTGTTTCAACAATGAGTTGTTTTTAAACAACCCACACCTTTTGGTATGTTTGGTTCAAACTGACGTGGCACATTCTTTTTTGGGAGGGTTAAGCTCCCAAATGTATTAGATTGCCCTCAAATTAATTGGGCCGAGACTCCTCCCTAACCAGTTTCTGTTATGCTTGGAGATTTGTATAAACTTTCTCTGATTTATGTCTTTAACACTTCACAACTTTGCTATAAACTATGAGCACATCTTCAAACTCTTCATAGCATAGGTGGATTTGATTTAACATTTATCAAATAAATTACAATTTACAGCTTTCGCTCTGTTTAGTCCATTTTAGTCCAACTCTAATTTGGTTGCCTTGAAAGTCAGGTTCATTTGGAGAGATGTGAATGCGGACTCTGGTCTGCCTAAAAAACAGAGTCCTTGGTTCGGTTGAAGTGAACTCTGGTGTGGTTCAAATGCATGTCAATAACAAGTGAACTGAAGACTGCACCAAAAGCAGGAAGCGGACTTAGCTTAGGACATTATGGGTAAATACAATCAAAACAAACATGAGTCTAGCGTTAGCGGGCAAAACGGCTCATGGCCTTTTGCCCAGGACAAGAGAGAAATCCTACAACTACTAAAATCTAATGGCAGTACATTATTGTTTACATTTCATGAATAAAGAAGTTCAGATGTTTTTGTGTTGTTTCCTTCAGTGGTTCTTGGTGCAGTGTCACCACAGGTCAGGGGGTAAAACAGGTTGTTCAAAGGGTTTGCTTTGTTTGACACCATGCAGTGTCAAAGGGAACTGGTCCTGCTGGAAATGTAACAAATGTTGAATTGTGGTTCCCCATTTGAACCAAGTCAACCAGATAAGGTTTGAAAACACCCTGCCGTGGTCAAGCAAATTAAAATGATTCATTATGACCTGGCATTTTAACGAGAGTATGAGAACTATGTTATTTGCTTTCTATGTAAATACCAACCAAGATGAGTAACACAAATCTATTTAGTCAAATGAAGGATGTAGAAAACTAGTCATCACCATTTGGAATATCACTTTGAAATATACTTACCTAGCAGTGGAGACTCCTCTGGACAATCATCTTTTTCTGCTGAAATATTTGAGTGACTGGGTTCTGCGATCCTTGGGTTGAGTTCATCCGTCAGTTTGTCTTCTTTTACAGGAGTTTGTGTTGTAACAAAGTTATCATCAATGGTCCCGTTTCTGTCCCCAGTGAAACTGGCTTTCCAAGCCAGCACTGACAACAAGAGACCAATCAGAACAGCATATTTCCACCTTCGTGAAACCTTTTTGATGGCTGTACACATAATCATGATTTTGCCGATGTGACCACAGCTGCAGCGAATGTAGATGCTGCTATGTGTAGTTTAGGAGATATCCGTACAGGGCATTACTGAAGAAATACAGTTGGTCACAGAATCAGTGGTAAGTCATCCCATGCTGATGAAACATCCTGTTCGACTACAAAGTCAGCAAACTGCAGGAATAATCACTTTCGCTCAGATGGCTTTAAGAATAAAAGTTTAATTTAAAACAAATATCTGTCCCCAGATCTGAAGCCAAACACAGGAACTCAACTGTGAAGAGAACAAAGAGAGAAAACAGGTTACCAGATATGGATCATTTACATCAGGATAAAGTACAAACATAAAACACACCTGCTAAAAAAAAAGTAAGAGTTTACTTCTTTTCTAAAAGTAACAGCAAACTGCATTTGCGAAAGGAGTAGTTATTTGCTAGATTACATTTTCCTTATCATTTTTTTGTCGTTTCAGATCATCAACAAATTCAAATTTCAGACAAACATAACCTGACTAAATACAAAATATTGTTTTCTAAAGATTATTTAAAAGAATCCAACCTGCAACAACTGCCACCAAGCGTTTGTGATAACTGGCACAAGGTTTTAGTTTAATTCAGCCACACTGAAACGTTTTTCAAGCATAAATGGCCAGTACTTTCTCTTAATGTGAGTGCAGACTTTAATTAGGCCAACCCAAAACCATTAGTTTGTCTTTTAAATATGTTTTAGCTGGGTTTTTCTTTTCTTTTTTTTTAAATCTAATTAACCTTGCTTTTATTTAAATGTCATATCTATTTGTTATCTCATGGTTTGTTATATCATCTCAATTTTAGCTATGAACAATTTTAGCAACTTTTCATTAATAGATATATTTTTAATGATATTTAAGTCACTAATCTTGGCAAATATAGTCATTTGTTTTTTTATAATTCTGTTTTTTATTATTTTTATATTTTTACATTGTTTAGCATGTATGCTTTTAAACTTTGCTCTCTACGATTTTAGGTCTATGACTTTAAATTATTTGTTAATTTGTATTTTGTTTCACTTCATGTAATAATATGTGCACCTCCAGTGTTACATATTCAAGTTACATATTTATTGTTCCACAGTTCCTCTTCACCTCAAATTGATTTATTTATCCCTTAAGTCTCCATGGTCTTATCAATAATTGTTTGTCTCTTTACTTGTTTGATAATTTTTAATGATTGTCGCTTACTTCTTGTAAACCCTTCTGCTTTCAACATCTGTAAACCACTTTGTGTTACATTTAGCAGTATAAAAAGGGCTTTATAGGAACAGCTTACTTTGTCATGGATACTGAATGTGAGTCATAAGCATGTAACTGAGCCTGTTTCTCATATTTCTAAGTGTAGGTCAAACAAGACTGCCAACATTCAAATTGTTCTATTATATGTCATCCAAAAGACAAGAATAGTCTATGCTTTATTAATCAACATAATAGAAAACTTGTAAATGGTTAATTCTTCATTTCAAAAGTCCTTATTTGTCAAACATCCAGATATTCAAGCTTATGTCTGAACTATTTTGATGTAAAAAAATATATACAAAACCTCATTTATAAATTACCTATAAACAGCTTTTAAAAATATAATCTAATACTCTGATCAAAAAAATAAAAAAAACTAAACTTGATACATAATACATAACGTCCCTAAACCAGCAGCTGACTGTACTGATATTCATGTTAAACGAAAGTGTGCAATATATAATGACGAAACTATTTGGAAAAAAACGTGGGTCTGACGCTACTAAATTTTGCCCTGTAAAAACAAACATGTTACCAAAGCAATTGAAGTTATCACAATTAAAAAACTTCCTCAAGTTTATCTTCAAATCCTTTCATATTCTCTGTTCTTTTATTGACAACATAGACATGCTAACCACAGGTAGCTCATTATTATGAATGCAAAGACTGAAGCAAGAATATTACCATTACAATCTGTCTATATCGTTAACATTAGTGTTTAATGTTAATAATAACTGAGCCAGACAAGTTCAGACTTAACAACTAAACTACGGGCTAGAAGTCGAGTGCGGATGTAATGTCTACATCATCACTCAGTGTTTTATAAGTTAACATGTTAGGGTAATAATAGTAATAAACAGCCAAAACCACACACGGGTTAGTATAATTAAAGGAAAAAGAGCATTTATATTGACAATTTACGATTGTTACAGGCTTAAATTGCACAGCTTACCTTAAAACCAACTTTAAACGTCGGATATCAAGAACAAATAACGTGTAAAGTCAACTACAAGCCTTTCCGCTTACAGTATTTTCAAAATAAAATTTATATTTTTCTTTTCTTGGTGAATGCCGGGAATTGTATAGCAATAGCCTAAGTATGCTATTGTTATTTTTTTTTCATTACGGAACGTAAGCAGACATTTCTTTCACATTTTAAATGTAATTTGTAACTTCTCCCACGCGTTTCAATATGCATTTGGTATCTTGAGATAAAAATAAACTGTTAAAAATTCACATATTTTTCCTGTTTCATAATTCTTTACTTAATATGATGTTGATTTAATTGTTAAGCGTCGTTTACAAACTGAAAGACATTTAATATGAAGCTAAAGTCTGGTTTGTCATGTACTTCCGGTTCACGTTTACCAAAATAAGACGCCGTCAGTGCAGTCAAAATTTGAGAGACATCAAGTGTAAAACGTTAACAGCATCCTATACAAACGTCTGCTATTATAGATCATATCTTTCATTTGCTCGTATTTATTATATTTTTATGCAAGAACTCCCGCCTGGCCTGGCAATCGTTTCTTTCTTTTCTTTGTTGTCAGGCGTTTTTTTATATAAAGATCGAACCAAAGTTTAATCACTTGACTGTATAATCTGATTCAACACCGTTTTACACTTTGTTTTTATCAAAACTATTTCAGCTAACCTATGTTTGTGTATTTGTTTAACAATTGATACATCCAAATCAATGCAATATTATCTTCTTAAAGATCTTCCAACTTCTTAAAATTATTTAGGTTTTATATGTATACTGCCAAGAAAGAAAATCTACTAAAGTTCTCAAACTTTTTTTTTTTTTTTGTAATTAGAAGAGAGGCTATTCCAGATATTCCCAGTATGTGGTGCTTTTCACTCACAAGATGATCTGATTGCTGGATTATATTCATGCCCCCAAAACAAAAGGGTTATCTCAGATGGTTTTAACAGATGTTCCTCAGTCAGAAATTTGACAAATACCTCTTGGGAAAACTAAAGGAGAGGTTTTGTTAGTGTTGTCAAAAAAAAGAACAATTTTTTACAAAGAGATGCAGACAGCAGATTAAAGTACTACAAAAAAGCGCTGAGAGAAAGAACATGATAGGTGGAGCATCATGGCAGTTTTGTAGACTTTGTTATTTTATTTGGTAAAACTGTGAACATTTGCACAGCCATATAACTTGTAAAGTTGGCTTCCAACCTGAGCATTAAAAAAAATGTTCCATCTTCATGTCACAATGAAATCCAAAACCTCAGAACAAGTTCCATAGGACTGGAATGAGGAATGCTACCACATTAGAAAGGCAGTTCTTAATAAATAATTCCAGTCAACATTATGGGAGCTGGAGATTTCCAAACTGCATCTTCTGTTTCAGTTTTTGTTCATCAAATCCACACTTATATCTCACAAGAAGCCACTTGGAGTTTATGTTTCCCTCTATACTTTCTGAACTACAGCTTTTCAAGAAATAGTTGAAGACTTCATATTTTAAGAACTGGAAAGCTGTTTGTTTCTTCTTTTTTTCTTTCTGTTGAAAAGAAATTATGATAGGCTTCCTCGAAATGAGACTAACATGTCAAGTTGACCTACACTCCTTGCATTTAACAGAGACTTGTGATTAGCAAGTAGGAGACAGAGAGCACTCCTCGAAAGAAACGCGACAGAACAGCATAGACATATGATAACTGTTCAACCACACATTGCTGGAGTTTCATGTTATAGATCAAAACAAAGTAGACCATGATTGTGCTGTGAACAGAAAATGGTACATGTTTTTCAAACATTTTTTTTTTACAAACAAATTTGGTCTTTCATATTTTATTTCATGGTCCTGCTGGAAGGCAAATCTTGTCCAATTTTCTGACGCCTTTTGCTGGTTTTCTGCAATGAATTTCACCTTCTATTCAGCACTGATCAGCTTTTCTGTCTGTGTTGAAAGGCATCCTTAAAGCACAATGCTATGTGAGATTCATCCAGAGTTTTTAATGGGCCTCTTGGCTGCTTCTCAGATTCAAGTCTTCCTTTCCCTTCCTCTCAGTTTATGTGGACAGCCATGTTTGTTGTAACTTTTTTTTTTTTTACTTTTTACAACTTTATGCCTGACCAGTCTGCTGTGTTCTGTGGTTTTCATGATGTTTGCTCACTAATGTTCTATAAGAAGCCTTTGAGACCTTCACAACATTACAGTGAAGGTCTCAAATATTCATATTCACAGAACATTTGGGTTTATGGAGAAATTAAAGTATACACAGGTTACCTCTGTGTACTAAGTAGTAATGTCTGTTAATGTTTGACTGTATCAGGAGTATCAGAGGAAAGGGGCTTTCATGAGAATCCACACAATATTAAAAAAAAAAAAATGTTTTTTATAATTTTTTATAATTATGTGCTACTTTGTGGTGGTCTGTCACATAAAATCCCTATAATCTGAGGGTAATGACTGTAAGATAACATAATACTATGGATTATTTTTGAAAGACTCTACCTCAGGACCCTCTTTGTTTTCTTTGACTAAGGATGTGGGCTCCTTTGGTTCAGGTGCAGGAATGAAAATGCTGTACAATGTAACATAAGTTCAAAGTGTCCTTAAAATTGTGTAAGAGAAAAGAATATAAAAGGAAAGAAAAGAGAAGAGAAAAGAAAAGACAAGAAAAACAAGACCATTACCAACCCTCTCGACCTCTAAAAGTGACAATCAGTGAAGAAATAAAGACAAATGTCTTGTAGATATCCCACTCACGTAGAGAATAAACATAAAAATGTGATTTAATGGCTTTATTTATACAAAATATTCAATTATTTCTTAAAATTCTTACTGTAAAGCAGATTTAAACTGAAAACTAATGTCAAAGTTTGAGTGTAAGTTGGACTGACATTTTCTGTATTTAGTAAATTGTTTTTGTCAAGATACAAAGAAAATTAAAATAAAAAACAATTTTTAAAAAATAAAATCTGACATACATCTCATGTTTTGACTGATTAATTAGAATTTAAGAAGTTGAGCAATTCAAAAAAATAAGTGGTTCCACATTGAATCTTTGAGTTGGTACCGAGAATCATACATTTTTGTTCCGTGTACAACTAATGGGTCCGAGTTTTAAACTAATACTTATTTAGATTTTATGGATTTGTTTTGTCAACCTCCGTTCCCGTCT
The DNA here is from genome assembly GCF_001443285.1 of Poecilia latipinna. Taxonomy (NCBI): domain Eukaryota; kingdom Metazoa; phylum Chordata; class Actinopteri; order Cyprinodontiformes; family Poeciliidae; genus Poecilia; species Poecilia latipinna. Next base: position 24,224 of record NW_015113751.1, read on the forward strand.
TGGTGCCTCATTCTGATCCTTACACTCTTGTCCATACCATGGTGGGCACTTTAGTTTTCTAAGAAAAAAAAAAGTAAACGTCTTCTCATGTGTAACTTGCACAATCCATTAGTGTTAACATTTCTGTGAAAAGCTAAGTGTCTAGTTTATTGAAATTGTTGGGGGTCAGGTTATGCAGATCATACCAATGCGTTCTCAACTACATCAGAGAACTCCTTCTTGACTCCTCAAAGCTCAACGACAGAGTGACTGTTCCACTGCCGAAGCTCACCCTCGGCCTGTGCCTCCCTGAAGTCGTGTCGCAGTCATTGCCATTGGTCTTGAGGCTGATGGATGAGGATGGAGTTGAGGCAGAGGACCCACCAATGCTCCCCGATTTTTTCCTCGAAAGTGTACTGTGTTTTAGCGTAGCTTTGGCGGCCACTTTGAAAGCATGGGCAGCGGTGCTGCATCGTACCTCTTCAATGGTATTCCTGGATGGTTTGAAGAGGATGATGTACACCTTGTTAAAGAAAATGCAAGCTAGTTGTCCAAAGCTGGATGCCAGGATAGCAATGACCTCCACAGCTGACACAAACTTGCCATATGTACTGAAGTAGGCAGGGATAAAAGAGATCCAAACAATGAAGAAAATGAGCATGCTAAAGGTGATGAACTTGGCTTCTGTGAAATTTTCTGGAAGCTTTCTGGATTTAAATGCAAAAAAGAAACAAATGGCCGCTAACAGGCATGTATATCCAATGAGGAACCCAAGAGCCATCACTGAACCTTCATTGCATGTGATGAAAATGATCTCATCAATGTCATAGTTCCTGTAGCTTGAAGGAGGGGCATTGTAAAGCCAGACCACACATATCATGACTTGGACAAATGTGCACAGAAACACCAGGAGAAACTGTAAATTTAAACCCCACCATTTACGATGGAGACTTGTAGGGATCTTTGCCTCAAATACTAACAGCACTCTGTTAGTTTTCACAAGGATACAGGAGATGCAGAGAACAAAGCTAATCCCGAAGGCGGGCTGCCTTAAGCGACATGTCCAGTCCAGTGGTTCTCCGATGAAAATTAAAGAACTGGAGAAGCAGCAGATTAGTGAGAACAGGAGGACGTAGGACAGTTCACGGTTGGTGGCCTTTACTATTGGGGTATTGCGGAATCGGATAAAAACTCCCATCACAAAGGCTGTCAAGACGACACCAACCACAGCACATATGGCCAAAGCTATCCCAAAAGGTTCTGTCCAAGAGAGGAACTCTATTTGTTTCAGGAAACAGAACGTATGGTTCCCATTGGACCAAGAGTTGTTTGGACACTTGGTGCAGACGCTGGCATCTGTGTAAAGCCAAAAACACAATCTGTTTTAGAAACTAAAATAATTACAAGGACTACCATGAGGAGCATAGCATTTTACCTCTGTGATTACTATACTCTCCGTCTGAACACTCAGTGCATTCAAAGCAGCATGTGGGCATGCTGTCAATGATTCCTTTTCTTGTGCCTGGTTCACAGTCCTCACTGCAGTTAGAGAACGGCACCTGCAAACAGTAAACAAGTTGCATGAGGACAGCAACATAAAAACAAATATACGACGAATAGAGTAGCAGTAAAAACCTGGATGCATTTCCTCATTGAAAATGACTAGGCTATTGTTAAGATGTCAGACAAATGAATGCAAATGTTTTCAAATTTGATTAGTAACTTAGGTGTGAGCGTCATGGGGATAGAGGAGAACAAAAAGTGACACACATATAAAGTTGTGCTGACATTTCTCCTGTTCGTGCTAATATCAGTACTTAGCAACGTGTAGATATTTTTGCTGCGTTTGAACCTCTGGTCCACTCTGGAGGGTTTTTTTTAATTATTATTTTGTTTGATTTTGTTTGTTTATTTTTTTTTAAATAAACTTTGATTATGAGAAACACTTTCCAGAATGAAATGACTGACAATTAAGAAAAAATGTTGCCAAGGAAAACAAAATACAAAGTACAAATTAGTATTATTATAGAGAAGTGTAGAAGACTTGGTTTTGCATTGCATAAACAATGATCAGGATCGCCATCAAACACTACTGCCTCCCAATGTCTTTGATTTTACAGTTTTTTAACTGGAATTCAGTAACCATGAGGAGATTTTTTTTCTTTTTTTCAGAATCTAAAAGTACTGATTTAAGAAAATATCCTGGCAGCTCTAATTTGCACCTTAAGCAAATTTTCTGTGGCTTTCATGCACGTTCTAGCACCTTGCGTGTTGGCTGGACGCTTCCTGTTTGCATATCTATAAAAACACTCCATAAAGTCTGAATAACAATACCAGGGATTACTTTTGGGGCAAATAAAGCGGCAATATGTAACTTTAAAATATATATATATATATATATATATATATATATATATATATATATATATATATATATATTTTTTTTTTTTTTTTTTTACACGTTTGTTAAAACTGTCACTATGTCATCATGGCAGTATAATAATCTGTCTCATATTACACTGAGACAGATTAAGAGGAGTTGGAAAAAAAACAACTAACTCCTCTTGAAAATCCCAGTTGGTGTTAATTGTCCATTTGGCAAATAAAGCCATGACAGATACACTATCTTTAATCCATTTCTAAAGCTGAAACCAGCCACCATTTGGAGGACACTAGTTTCAGTTACTTGTATTCTCATTGGTCTTGATCCATATCCCATGACTGTAGGTGAGGGTCAGAAAGGGGTAACCCTGGTGGACTTCAACATAAGACATCAGTGTACTTCAAGAATATCTTTATCTTAATTTGACTGACCTCTGAAGAGTATCCATTCCAAAGAATCTTTGTCTTGTCAATGGACAGTTTGCCTCCCCTCTTCGCATGAATATTGTAGTATCCAACTTCCTTAAACATCACAGAGCCGTCTTCAGTGGATCTCTGCCAGTTTATAATGGTATAGTTTGCTACCAGGTCTGCATTTTCAGCGAAGTGCATCTTTTCACCCATGCTGTTGGTGTAGTTCAAATGTCTCAGCTGTTTCAGTACCTATGACAAACACCAATATATTTAGATGATTTACACATTTGTAAACTTGGTTTTGTAAAACTGTCTTAATCATTTACAAAACATGTTACCTGCCATGCTTCAATTTTCCTAATATCTGCACAGGAATTGTTTGCGAAAAGTCCACGTCCAGGTGTGCAGGTAAATATGTCCTGCAGGGCCTGTGCAATGGAATAAACTGCTACATACGCATTATAGGAAATACGAAGGTGTGTGTAGTCCAGGTATGGGGTCTCAACACTTGTAATATCTTCCTCACCAGTACACAAGGGCCTGAAACTAGTGCTGCCATTCTCACTTTCTTGAAGCCTTGGGCTGCCTTCTAGGTAACAGTTAAAGGTTTCTTCCCAAAACTCTCTGACAAATTCATTATGGCTGTCTTTCTTCGGCTGGACCTGCTGCAAGAACTCCCTAAAGCCGGGTATAAGTCCTGCTCTTAAAGCAAAACCAATAGTTCCTCCAACAACGTCTAAAAATTCTGGTTTAGCGATGAGAGAGGAGCTTGCCCATGCTTCACTAGCTAGCCAGGTGCGATCTGTGATGTTTCTCCTGACCATCTCTTTGATTAAAGGCTCAATGTCTGGGCCACCAGCAAAAACAACAATTACTTTAGCTGTGGAGTTTTCGATTCTGTCAGCCAGAGCTCGGATCTCATAATCCTCAAAGTACTGAGAAATAAGTTCATTCAGATGAATGCAGATGTCTCGCTCTTCCATTTCTTTTTCAAACTTTTCTATTCCTGGGCGCCCATATTCATCATCCGAAGCAACAGCAATCACCCAGTTCCACTGGAAGTACTCTATGATGTCTGCCATGGCCGTGACCTGGTATTCATCTGTTGGAATGGTTCTCATGAAAGACTTGTACTGATTCTTGTTGCTCAGGAGTCGACTAGAAGAAGCATAGCTGATCTGAAACAGGAAAGATTTATATTTCAGGTTCATGTTGTTTAACCACAGAAAACTCTCTTCTGTAATTCAAGTACTCTGCATACTTTTATCATCATCTCTACTTTGATTCTTAATTTAACCTCACAGATAAGTTGGATCAATAAATTTGGTTACAAACTGACCAGATACTGACCTGAGGGATGTAGAAGAGACCAAGGAGATTGGCAACTGCTGTGGAGACCGCAGATCCAGCAGCCCCTACAACTGCAATGGTTGATGGGATGTGATCAGTGCAGTTGCAAAACTCGTCTAAATTCAGGGAATCAATCTTGTTTTGAGCCACAAAACTGAGGGTAGCCTCCAAGGCTTTCGACACTGTGTTGCACGTGTCAAAGATCCTGTAGCCCAGGGTGATGTTGGGCAGTAAAATGCTGCTGTTGTTGATCTCCTCAATGGCAAAAATCATTGCCTGCAGCCAGCGAAAACCCCGGAAATTGAATCTGTAAAAATAAACAAGATGAGTTCAACAAATTCAGTGTTGAAAAGTAAATGTATATGCAGCACACTCGCACAATTGCTGGTCAACTTCCCCCCTCATGCCATATGTCATCTTATTCTTCATTTTGCACTGGACTTTAATAGGTGCAAAATGTCTATGGTCTATTTCAGACTAACCATTTCCTGACTAAAAGGAATAATAATAGAGTAATCATATTAATTTTTTTTCCCCCTAAAAGAGTTATATAAAAATGAGGTATTTATTATACCATATTGAGAATATGTGTAGGGAGCTAAAGATAAGGGTGATAATAAATGGCCTTGTACCATCAAAGACTTGATTTATATATTTTTTTAATTTAACCATAATTTTTAGGTTTGTTCCCAAAAGAGATAAAATCTCTTTTCAGTCAAGAGGCAGATTGTGTAACAAAACATTTAAAAGTCATATACATTCACTTAAAGCTGCAGTATGTAACTTTTATTAAAATGTATATACTTTACATATTGGTTAAAACTGTTGCAAGAGAGTTCATATAAGCACTATTTTACCATCCAAGCAACACGTGTGTCATGAAGCTAAATGTGGAGAGTGAATATAACTTGCTTTTCAACTCTTGCCATTCTGCCGTTTTAAAAAAAAATATTGTGCCCTGTGAAGACACCATGAGATTTTCTTTCAGTTTTATTTGAAATGCCAGTAGACATTCATTAAGTCTCTACTTGCATATTTTTTTGCTACCACATTTTAAAAACTGGTTTGGTGAGTTAATCACAAACATCACAAATCTTACCGAACACATTGTGTAGATTCGGGTCGAGCTGCTAGGTCTTGGTCTTTAGATGCAACACCAAAGTGCATGGGGAAAAGACCTCCGAGCAAAATGTCTCCAGTCATCTGTGCTCTCTGGTGGGGCCCGTATGTTGAAATCACATAATTGGACCCCAACACTATAAGGTAACACAGGAACAATCTCATCTTCAATTGGGTAGGAGTATTTTCTGTGCCTTGTCAGGATCAGGGTGGTATTATGCTCTTCTTCCTCCAGTCTCCTTGATGGTCTGATTTCTTTTATTCATGTTTGTAATTGTGAGAATAATTACCTGTGGGAGAAATAAAAAGGGAAAGCATGTTTTGCCTTTTCAGACAACAAAATTAAATTAGCATATATTAAGAGTTTTGCGCATAATAAACCTCAAGTGCCAAGATCGCTTCTCTATATATAAAATAACAAGGACTACATTACAAATAAAGCAACAGTTAATCACTGACCAACAGTTCGTTTAATATGCGAGTTATTTGGGTAATAATATTAGACAGACACAAAATTGAACATTTCTCTCCTGAGTAATAAGGTCAGCATACTACTTGAAATACGCCGGACAGACTCAGGATTTCCACAGCTGAGAGCTGAGTCACACCATAACGACCCTCCTTCAGGCAGACCTTAAAGCTGTGGCCAGTGAACTGCAGTAACCATGGAGAAAGTCCATGGCTGCTCCTCCAAAACTAGTTAATACTCCTGGAAAAATGCTGGAGCAGAGCTCTGATAATGAAGTCACTACTTCCCCTGAAACTTTTTTTGGAGGAAGGAACGGTAGAAGAGCTTTTGTAGTGGCCAAGGGAAATGTTTCCTTGAAAAATAATACAACTTCCTAGTTTAAATTGTGAAGGGCCTTTTCTTTTTGTTTAATGTAAAAATGTAAACAAAACGCCACAGATTTTTTTGTGCTTCCACATCAAAGAAAAATAAATATACTTAATAGGAAGTTAAAATAAGTGCCCTCCAAGTCCCAAGAGAAGTGTTATTTTCTGATTTAAGCTAGAAAAAAAACCTTAAAATATTTCCAGTCGCATTTTCTTTGCAACTTTGAACAATTTCCAACTATAAAAACGAAAGTTAAAGATGAATCATAAGGAGAAAACTTACCATCCGAGTTCTTCCAAAGCAGATAAACCTCAAACAGTCATCCTGCAGCTCTTACCCAGCTTCAAGCACTTTATCTGAAATGTCCAGGATGCTGAATGAATTCAAAGGACTCTGCTGCCGTCCAAACCTCTTTCTGTTGGATAAATCATTAACAGAAAGAAGGATTGTTCATTTCCTTCAGCTAATGAAGTCTGCTCATGGTTAATTCCTCCCAAAGTGGTCACAATGTAAAGTTGTCTCGTATTTTTACGTTATTGCTACTGTCAATTATTCTTTAGCCACTTTTCAAGCAGATAAAGAATAAGTATGGGCTAAGGTACAGGTGCAGACAAATACCTTCCTGTAGTAAAAGCCATCTTTTACTAGAGGAGGTTTATATCTCATTAAAGTACAAGTACTTTGAACATTTGTTCAGTGGATTAAAAAAATAATTTTAGCTTTTAACAAAACAGCACAGTTGTCGGTGCTCCTAATATGCTGCACAAACTCCTTTTGCAAAAAAAAAAGAGCATTGTGCCCAATAATATTTCACAAGACTAAAATTTTATAGGGCACAAGGAGAGGGATGTTTAAATAATACTGTTTACACAGTCTCTCTAGTTATGCAAAGTCCTGGGTTCTAGCTTGCACTCATTTTCTTTAGCTCTTCTGTATGTTTTCTATAAAATTTTGTTTTACAGAACTGGGATGGCCAAGGGAGATGCTGACTGTAGTTCAACTGTATGTTTTGGATGATTATTCTGTAGAAAATCCAGTGCAAAGCTACTTTTAGATTTCCAAGTCCACTGGATTTTTATATAAAATATCATGATATTTCAAATAGTAAATGATGACATCAAATACAATAAGGTTTTTAGGCCTTTGGCAGAGGAAAAAAGGCCCACAACATCACAGATTACCCATCTACCTATCTGTGGTTGTTAAATATTTAATCTCACCTGGACTGTTCGTTACAGAAATACTCAATTATAGTCTCGTGATCAAATGACATAGTTCAATTTAAAGCCCCAGTAAATCAAGGGAATCTTATTTTTGTATCACTATTCACACACAAGGTAATTCAAAGTATTACACAGAAAATAATCAATGGAAAAGTGATAAAAATGAGCTGCAATCACCTGGTACGCCAAAAGACAAATCAAGCATCATATAAAGCACTACACATGGGCTTTTATTTTATAAAATAAATAAATATCTAAATGTTTAAATTTAGGCAAATAAAACAAAAACAATGTGGTTATGACAGAATTAATAAAGCTATGTTTGTTTTTTATGATAAAGATGCAGAAAGCAGCTGAGGTATGCAAAGGATCCAGTATGTGTGGCAGTGTTTTAAAAGAAAATAATTTTCTAACAAGGGATTATTTTTCTTAACAAAAGAAATATTAGTAAAATTGATAATTTTACTAACATTTTCAGAGCAAGATCATAACTCTGTTTTAATAAATTAAAACAAATATTTATTGTTTACCAGAGGTCCCAATACATAAGGAAAGCTATATAAGAAATAAATCTAATTGACAGAGTCTCCAAAATCAACTTTTTTTCTTCCATGATTGCTTTTCCTTGAAATGTTTAAACTTAACCCGCAGCATGATTAAGGGAAACCCTTGGACACGCTGGATTGCACCACAATGTTCCACAAACAGTGGGCTAATTCCTTCTGCTCACATGAACTTGTATTCAATTTGTTGCTGAGCAGACGTACCTAAGGAAAAATATTTCAATTTACAACATGTTGACTCATTTGTGTTCCCAACCAGCTCAGTATCCATCAAGTACAAGAATCTAAAAAAAAAGGACATTTAATTACAAACTTCTTTTTATAGCAGGAAAGTACCTAACATTTTATTATTGTGCAATTATTCAAAGGTAATATAGACCACCTGCATTTGATGAGGTCAATGTTATCTATACATTTGTAATTACAAATTTTCACACAAACCATACCTAAAATATATTACCAATTTTGAACCTAAACAATACTTGAGCAAAACAAATAAAAACACTTTTGTTGTCATTTAAACAGAAAGCAGTACATCTAACCTTCTCTAATGTTAGATGTACTGCCTGCCGTTGCCTTTGATAAATTCTTCAGATATTGTCCTTTTTTTCCCCCACAGAATTGGCACATAAGTATGAAACGTAGCGTAATGTGTAAAACATGTTGGGCAGTTGAGACTTCAAAGGGGATGGATTTATCCTCACACATGGTGTTGACTTGAAAGATCAAAATACAGCCACACACTGCAAGATTCAGCTGAAAAGGTAAGATCTCTTTCTCAAAAAATAAACAGAGGTATTTACTTTATAATGTATTTAAATACATTTTTTTAACTGAATATGAATACCTGTTAAACTGGGATTATGTAAAACACACATTTGTTTTAATAATGAGGTACACAGCAAAAACTGAAGAGTTAAAATTTCAGGGTTATAGGCTTCAGAGTTGACTAACTCATTAAGAGTTGTTTTAACCCTTGAGTGAATGGCATCCAGTGTTGAGTCATTTAACCTTTAAAGAGTTATTTCCAATAGTTGATTGCGTCAGGGTTGATTTTACCCGTTAAGTGTTGTTTTAACCTTTGATGGGTTAAATGGTGTCCAGTGTTCGAGTTATTTTCCATAGTTGGTTCCATCGTGTTCAATCAACTCTGATGGGAGGAAAATAAGCTCCTCCCTCCTTCATCGTCTTCCTTGGAGTGAAATTTGAAAACCGCTCCACTTTTTTTCCTTCTCCTGTTCTAAACGGTAAGTACAACTTCTTAAAACTTTGGTTAAGCACTTTTAAGTTGATAGTGATGTTTAATACTTCGTCTATTTGCAACAGCTATACCCGATGTATTAGCTAGCAGCCAATTGTGTGGGTTGCTAGTTAGCTGCTGTAGCACGTACAACATTAACACCGTTGTAACTGCAACTTTTACACACACACAAATATCGGGGTGTGTACTTATGAAAAATAAAGTTACATTTTTGTATAATTTTAAATCAATTTTTGCCATGGTAATGTCAATGTTACCAGCCTGTACATTCACATGGCTAATACATAGGTAGCAATGCTGAAGTGTTACGTCCTCCAACGTGCATAGAGTATTACACCAAGGGGAACACTTGACCTAAATTACATTTGCTTTGTCTAGGTTTATTCCTGTAACACAACCCGGATCGTGACTGAGGACGTGGCCCTAAAGCCAACTGGTAGACCACTGAAAGATCAAGTGGTCTAGAGTTTCCCAATTAATTATACCCAGGTAGGTCTGGCTGAGAATGATGAAACAGAAATAGTATACAAAATATATTTTATTTATACATTCTTTTACAATATTAAAAATAGACATTCTAATTTAAAACTCAATAAGGCTCAAAAACCCAGGACAAGACTATAAGCAATTGGAACCAAAAACAAAAGCAAACCAAATTAGTAGAAACACAAAATAATGTTAGACAAAAGAAAAACAAACCCCACATTGGCCCAACCCAGTCCTAAGACTGTGCCCAATAAGCTAATAAAAATAAGGAGCTATGCACTGCTCTGGTTCTGCACTGTTTGTGGGAGCATAATAGGCAACAGCAGCAATCTGCAATACCAAAAGAAAACAATGACGTATCTGCTGACAATAATATAGACAGGTAGAGTAGTGACATCAAAAATCCATTTATCATACCAGTATCAAATGTCCACGATCTAAACACTCTCACAGCAACCCGATGAGCACGGCGCCAGCGCTCATCTGACTGAGAGCCAGCTCAAACAACGGACCCAACAAACACACTCAGATTGGCGTGCACACCCGGTGCCTATATACGCTAATGAGCCCGACAAGGCTGTGAACGGAAGTGAAGGTGGGGAACGGGGCCTAGATGTGTTCAAGGGCCCAAACCGGGTGGGAATTTACAACCACTGGATGTAAACTATGTTTTCCAGTAAAACCACCCGGTTACATTCCATACATCAGTAAAATGCTGATCCAGCTTCATGTTACCTGGACACGTATGGGAACTTGGACGGGGTTGGAGGGCAGTTTGTCTTTCATCAGCTCCATGAGGAAGGTTTGTGGATTTTAATCTCGGTCAGGTTGGTAGGAGGGAATAATAGGCTTTCTTTTTTAAATGTTCTTAGTTCATAACACTACTTTTGTGGTGAGTAAAAGGGGTAATTAACTCAAAATACTAATTAGTAACTCAAATAAAGCCAATTACAAAATCTTGCTGATTATACAATTACACTCTAAATTTTTCCTTCTTACTTTTCCAGTCATTAAAAGATTTTGCCTGTCATCTGATGCCAAAGTTGCATCCAGTGGTGCAACAGATACTGAAGTTGATGGAGAAATATTCTGTGACCTTATGTTAAAAAGTCAAAAGGAAATCTCCTGTTAGACACCTTCCTGCTAAACCAATCAGAGAGGAGTATACCCTGAGGACGGTGATATCTCCTTACAAAACCATATGGTGGTCTCCAAGATTAAATGGCAGCTTTGAATATGTCTGGGAAAATATTAATTTCTTTTATTGGTTTCTATTAATCCTTAAAGTTTTGGCTGTAGCCGTATGTCTGGTTTCTTATGTTTGGTGTATGTATTCTTTAGTTTTAGTCATGCTGCAGTTTAGAGGAACATCTCCTGGACCAACGGGGTCTGCAGCCACACCTCCTTGCTATTTGATGTCAGAAGAGCAAGATTGACATTCTCTACATCATGATGGATAAGTGACTCATCCCATGCCAAGCAAACTGCTTTCTTGCAGAAAGCAGTTATTCAAAAGACATTTTGTGTTATGTCTTTTATGACCCTGAATTAATTAATTTTTATAAATTTTTTCATTGTTTAACTTTGATGTTGGCAAAATGAAGGACTCACCTAGGTTTAGGGACTTGAGAGCAAGATAAGTGATATAGGTTTAGTTGACAATCACTTTTTCCTTTGTTACCTAAACAGCTATTTACAGAGACCTTTGTTCATTTTTATGCTTTCAGGGTTTTTTATAGTGAAAGATATCTTGTGAAAAACCCAGATCTAAAATTTTATAAGCCTTTTGATATTCAAAACTCGTATGGATTGCTAATGAATGTTTGTTCACTGTACAACAGTTTATAATGTTGGAAACAGCTGCATAAATAAAACAAGTGTTTAAAATTGATTTATTTGTTTTAGTTTTACTTTATTATAGTTAATTTTAACTAGAACTATAAAGTATAAATCAGCCAAGAAGAAAATGTGTCTGAAAAGTTAATGCTAGGCGTTCTGATAAATGGCGTTGTAGCTTCCTGAGGCCTAAAACACAAGATCTTATTCTGCAAGTTTTTCAAAAGACTTATTATTGGCTTGAAAGATTAGTTGAATTACAGGTTAAGCATTTCTTTAAAAAGACTGTGAATAAGGAGACAAGTGTGGGTCTTCACAACAAAATGATGTTGGTTCGGTTCAACTGAATGAGTCATTAAACATGCATCAGTTGTCACCATTAACAGTTGTATGAAAGGTGGACTATGGACCTTACCACAGGGTCCGCGTTTCATTGGCTAATGCCCATTTGACGTCACTGCGGAGCTACCACGTGCTTGACCGTCTCACAAACAAAAGCTAAAGTAGTATACACATGCTAATGTAGATTGTGGACTAGCAGACCACAATCTACACAATCAAAGTTTTTGCGACAGAACTCAAATAGGAATGGTTCTCCACTGTCAGTGGGGTATTTGTACTGTATCACTCCCAACTGCTTTCTGGGTAACACAGACCAACCGACGCGCTGCCGCCGTTGTGTCCCCTCCCACCTCCCCCGGCTTTAAACGCATAGACATGAACACCTAGACGCCTCATGGAGTGGGTCGGCCCGTTGCTGCTATGCGTCACAGCGTCCGCTATATTGAATGTTTCAAACTCTTCTTATTAAACAGTTATAGAGCTAAATATAATTGAAATATTGGCTACCTGCGACAGAAAAAGGAGCTAAGTCTATGAAAGAAATGTAGCAGTTTCGCTAGTTTTGATTTCCAAGCCAAAGTAATGCAATAACAAACTGGACTGATTTTTATTGTCAATGGGTTTCTTCCTATTGAGCAGTGAAAGTAATTAAAACATGTCTTTTGCTTTAAGTATTTACTTACTGGAGGATTTTTTGTGAGTAATGCAGTCATTGCTAACAGCCAGCTCCTCACTTCTCCGGCTCAAACGGAGCCTTTACCGATCAGCAGCGCAGCTGTTGCTAGTCCTACACTTTGGACTGAACCATTGTTCTAACAATGGTGGGGGGAACTAAAACTGTATTCTTTTTTTTTCTTTCTTAGATGAATGACAGATTTACTTCGTTCTTTGTTTCTATTGTCTTTTTTATATTGATATTGCAAGGGTTGATACACAAGGGTTTCTTTCTTGATTTCTTTGGAGGGGGCGCAATTCTAGACTTTTCCAAGATTGAGGGGTCCGGATCTCTCCCCCATTCCCCCCGAGATTTACGCCTATGGCTCTTTCAGTGACAGAAGACTAGAGCTCAAGTAGCCTGAATGCACTCTCGAAGCGCGCCGGTATCAGTTCTCGCGAAACTAGTGATTTAATTCTGCTTGGAGAGGCACAGAAATTATTTTAAATTAATATATAGTAATGCGGGAACTTTACTTAACAATACTAATACGGGAGCGCGGCGGGAAAAATACGTTAGGGCCAAAACGTGGTCGGAAAACTAACGGGAAACTTGACAAGGTATATGCCATATGACGTCACTAACAGGACGTAACTGAATGATAACACTTCAAAGGCTTTCATACCTTTTGAGTTACTGTCTCCCACAAACAAAAGTTCTAAGAGTTCTTACAGTCAAAAGTGTAGAATTGTGTTTTGCAGACTTTTGAAGAAGAAATGAATGTAAAAAGGATATTTTTTAATATTCCTGAAGTTCCTGATCCTACGGAGAAGGTACGTGAAAGACAACAGCTGAAGCTGTTGGCACTAAATTTTACACTTAGGATGCTGATTGAAGGCGGGATTTTAAAAGATTTTGATCAGCTCGGCAAAGAGGAAATCGCTCTCATCAACAAGATGACAGACAGGGTGACAGAAGGGATCACCAAACCGAAGAAATTTTCTGCAACCTCCAAAAAGCAGAAACGTATGGCCAGGAATGTTCTTGATGAGCTGAAAAAAACACAAAGTAGCTCAGAACTAGAACATTTTTTAACAACAAAGGATGAAAATATCATTGCCAAGATGATCAAGCTGTTACAAGAGGAAATGAAAAAGGCCTTTAAAGAATATGAGAACAGCCCTCTCAGAAAGCTGTGTATGGCAGAGACTGCAGGATATGTTATTGCATTAACTGTCGTAGTTATTGTAGGATTGATAATAATGCTGTAACACTGACTAGTGTTACAGCATTATTATCAATCCTACAATAACTACGATAGTAGTTAACACTGATTAGTGTTACAGCATTATTATCCTCACCTCGATCCAGCCTCACCTCGATCCAGCCTCATGTTGGAGGCTGGATGCCTGACCCACATACCAGGGAAACCTGGAAATCAGATAAAGCTGATTTATTTTGCAAATGTCAAAAATGACATTAAGTGGGGTCTTGATTACTGGTCAGCAAACCAGGCTGCTGGGACACTAGGGAAAATGAAAGCAGAGGTGAGATATGTACAACTTAGTGAGAATTTGATGACTGACTAAGTAGCTTACTGGATAGGTGGAGAAGAATCCATCTATCCAGTAAGGTGGGGTTAGGTTGGTTCTGGGGAGGGAGCCGAGAGCTGACAGATGGTTTTGACTTGCGTTGGAGACTCACGGGCAGTGGATGAAGAGGAGCATTTGTTACCAGCAATGGATGAAGAAAACCAGAAGATCCTTCAGAGAGGGTTTACTTGAGGATGTTAGGTTCTTGAGCAACACTTGGGCTTCGTTGGCTATCGATTAGCCACAAGCATTTTGCTGTTTTGTACTAAAAGTCAGATTGTAATTTCATTTTTTAGTTTCAATGTTAAAAGAAGCGGGCTGCACAGTGGCGCAGTAGGTAGTACTGTTGCTTTGCAGCAAGACCCCGGCCGGGGTCTTGCTGCACGGAGTTTGCATGTTCTCCCTGTGCATGCGTGGGTTCTCTCCGGGTACTCCGGCTTCCTCCTACAGTCCAAAAACATGACTGTCAAGTTAATTGACCTCTCCAAATTCTCCCTAGGTGTGTGTGTGCATGGTTGTTTGTCCTTTCTGTCTCTGTGTTGCCCTGAGACAGACTGGCGACCAGTCCAGGGTGTACCCCGCCTCTCGCCGAAACGTTAGCTGGAGATAGGCACCAGCAGCCCTCCCGACCCCACAAGCGACAAGGGTGTACAGAGAGGATGGATGGTTTTTGTTCTGTTTGTGTTATTGTCAGAATGTGTAATAAATATGTATTTTGTTCAACAAAATACATATTTAT
>NW_015113751.1:42539-43952 GCF_001443285.1 Poecilia latipinna
CCTACAAAATGATGTCTGGTGGTAAAGTTCTGCAGGAGTGTGGAACAACAGAAACTCTCAGTGATGCCATAAGAAGACAAGTGGTGAACATACTGATGCTCACAGGATTGATAAAAATAGGTAAGTGTGTTTTTGCACTTCTAAATCTATTTTTAAAAAGTCCCAATTTTTTCACTAAAATGAAATCTCCTGTTAGGCATCTTCCTGCTAAACCAATCAGAGAGGAGTACCTGAGGATGGTGACATCTCCTTCCAAAACCACCTGAAGTCTCCAGGAATCAGTGCGTGGGATGCAGTCGAGAGACTTGCTGTCTTTTATAAGGTAATTGAAATAAAAGTATGTGTAGTAATTTATCACTTTGCTTTTATATACATTACGTTCAGCAGGTGATTAAATGGCAGCTTTGAGTATGTCTGGGAAAATATTAATTTCTTTTATTGGTTTTTATGAATCCTTAAAGTTTTATAATGGTTGTGGCCGTATGTCTGGTTTCTTATGTTTGGTGTATGTATTCTTTCATTTAGTCATGCTGAAGTTCAGAGGAACATCTTCGGGACCAACGGGGTCTGCAGCCATACCTCCTTGCTGTGTGTTGTCAGCAGAGCAAGATTGACATCCTCTACATCATCTTGGATAAGGTACTCATCCCATGCCAAACAAACTGCTTTCTTGCAGCATTTGATGAGTTATTCAAAATACATTTTGTGCTATCTCTAATGAACCTGCATTAATTAATTTTTATAAATTTTTGCATTGAATAACATTGATGTTGGCAAAATGAAGGAATCAACTGGAGTGGGGGACTTAAGAGCAAGATAAGCAATATATTATTAATTGGCTATCTCTTTTTCCTTTGTTACCTAAACAGCTATTTACAGAGACCTTTGTTCATTTTTATGCTTTCAGGGTTTTTTATAGTGAAAGATATCTTGTGAAAAACCCAGATCTAAAATTTTATAAGCCTTTTGATATTCAAAACTCATATGGATTGCTAATGAATGTTTGTTCACTGTACAACAGTTTATAATGTTGGAAACACAGCTGCATAAATAAAACAAGTGTTTAAAATTGATTTATTTGTTTTAGTTTTACTTTATTATAGTTAATTTTAACTAGAACTATAAAGTGACACATTTTGGAGTAAATACCTAACACTTGAAAGTGTTAAATTAACACTAACCATTGCATCCCAAACAGAGTTAATTTAACTCTGTTTTGTGAGTTTAAAAAAAAACAACTGATCCAGTGTTAAAAATGTAACTATTTTGAAAGTGTTAATTTAACTCTGAAGAGTGTGGACTATATAACTGCTGAAAAGGTGTTAATATCAACTCTGTGGGAGTTAAATCAACACTGGGCTCGTCCTGGTGGTGTTTGAATTAAATACTAGACAAAATATGTATTATTTACTT